>NC_087187.1:12947500-13247500 GCF_035594125.1 Scylla paramamosain | reverse complement strand
CGCTAAAACACATGCAAAACACCCTTTTTGGAGAAACAAATTAACATTTCCAAAAACATTTATTTTGAGTGTTTTTGATCATGTTACCTCTAAAAACGCTTAAATACATGCAAAGAACCCTATGTCTGGGAAACGAAAGGACATTATGAGAAACGTGTATTATGTGTGTTTTTTTGTTCCATAAGTACCAAAAAGCTAAAACCTCTTTATAGAGAAAAAATAAAGAAATAATTAAAAAATAGGATTTTTTTTTATTCCTCTTCATAGATACTGAGATGGCAAAATTCTGGCAAAATTCAGGGAAATTATGTGTAAAAAGAACATTTTCGAACAAAGTTAATTTTAGCTTTTTTTTCGGACTGTTATGTACCAAACCATGAAGTGAATATGGGGAAATTAAACGACTTGATGAGAAACCTGTGTATCTAGTGTTTTTCAGCATGTTAGTCATCAAAACAATAAATAATATTGAAGTCATTCTATGTTGGAATCAAAAACAAAATTACTTTAAACGTGTCATTTTCGTGTTTTACGTAGAAAAACCCTAAAACGGATACAAACCAAACAATATGAAGAAATAGAATAAGATTACCAAAAAGGTATAATTTGAGTGTTTTTTTTAGCTTTTTACTTACAAAAAACACGAAAATGGATGCAAAGCTCTCTCTATTGGTTAACAAAAGGACATTATGAGAAACGTGTATAATGAGTGTTTTATAGATTCTCAAGAATCACAAGGCAAAAAACGCAAAAACTCATATATATGGAGAAGTTTCTTAGATACCAAAATGCTGAAACTCCTGAATAACACTCTAAATTGAGAAACAGAACAACCTTACCAAATGCGTGTATTTTGAGTGTTTTTCACATTCTTAGTTACCAAAACCCCAAATTTTATGTGAAAGTAGCTTTATGTGGGAAAAAAAGTGATATTACCAGAAAAGTGTCTTTGAAGTGTTTTTTTTTTTTTTTTTTTTTTGCATGATAGGCAATAAAGCACTAAAAAGCAGGGCAATCATATTACATGGGAATAAAACTAACTTTTACTAACAATTTGCCTTTAAGTGTTTTTGAGCTCCTTATGTATCAAAACGCTAAAACGAATGCAAAACACCCTTTTTGGAGAAAGAGAATAACATTACCAAAAACATGTATTTTGAGTGTTTTTGATCATGTTACCTATAAAAACTCTTAAATACATGCAAAGAACCTTATGTTTGGGAAATTAAAGGGCATTTTGAGAAACATGTATTACAAGTGTTTTTAAGTTCTTTAAGTACCATTTAGCTAAAACCCATAAATAACACTGTTTATAGAAAAATAAATAAATGAATAAAAAGATAGGAATTTATTTATTTATTTTTTTGTTATTCATCTTCATAGGTACCAAGATGCCAAAATTCTGGCAAAATTCAGGAAAATTATGTGAAAAAATAAAATTATGAAAAAAAATTAATTTTAGCTTTTTTTTTTTCGGACTGTGATGTACCAAACCCTAAAGTGCATCCAAAGCCACCTATATGAGGAAATTAAACGACTTTACGAGAAACCTGTCTTTTGAGTGTTTTTTCAGCATGTTAGGCACCAAAATGATATATAATATGGAAGTCACTCAATATGGGAATACATCACAAAATTACTGAAAAAGTGTCTTTTTAGTGTTTTACGTAGAAAAACGCTAAAACGGGTGCAAACCAACGAATATGAAGAAATAGAATAACATTACCAAAAAAGGTATATTTTCAGTATTTTTCAGCTTCTTATCTACAAAAAACGCGAAAATGGATAGAAAGCACTCTATATTGAGATACAAAAGGACATTACAAGAAAATTGTATAATGAGTGTTTTATAGTTTCACAAGAACCACAAGGCAAAAAACGCATTTACATAAAGGTGTGTTTTGAGTATTTATTATCGTTTTAGGAAGAGAAACGTACAAAAACGTCAAAATGGATGCAAACTACATAATAAGGGATATGAAAAGACACTACGAGAAACGTTTATTATGAATATTTTTGAACTTCTTAATTATGAAAACGCTTTTAAAACGCATGAATAGTACTCTATATCAAGAAACAGAGAGAAAAAAAAAAACGTGTAATTTGAGTGTATTTCACATTCTTAGATGCCATATTGTGAAAATACATATAATTTACCCTATCTGGCGAAATAACAAGTGATTAAGAAAATCGCGCATTATGATTGTTTTTGAGTTTCTTAGGTACAAAAACGCTAAAACACATGAATCTAGTTTCGCACAAAAAAACATGGAAAAAAACCCTATAAAGGAAAACGAAACAATATTACCAAAATCGTGTCTTTTTTTTGGATTTACTTACGTAATAAAACGCTGAATCCCATGCAAAAAATAAAAAAATAAAAAATAAAATAAAATAAAATAAAAATAAATAAATAAATAAATAAATAAATAAAGTAAATAAATAAATAAAAATAAATACTGAGAAACAGTATACCTTTACCAAAAACCGTGTATTTTAAGAGTTTTTGAGTTTGTTACATAGAAAAAAAAGCTACATTACCAAAAACATATCTCTGAAGTGTTTAGGAGCTTACGTCCAAAAAAGTGCTAAAAGGCATGCAAAACTTTCTTATTGAGAAAAAGAATAGCATCACCGAAAAATGAATTGAAACTTCATTTTCAGAAACATGTCTTTTGAATGTCTTTTGGAGCAGGTTCGGCACAAAAGCACAAAAAGAATGAAAAACACTCTATAGCTATATATATATATATATATATTACCTAGACACGTTGTCTTTTTTAGCTGCTTACGTACCAAAAGGCTTAAACGCATTCAAAACACTGTTTAAAATACAAAACAAAATAACTTTACCAAAAAGGTTTATTTTTAGTGTTTATAAGCTTGTTACGTAAAAAAAAAAAAAACACCAAAATATAAAGTACACCACATCGGAAAAGAAAAGAACATTATGCGAGACGTGTATTTAGATTTTTTTTTTCTTTCGAGCTCTTTAGGGAACAAAACGCTTAAACGCATAAATAACTCTCTATTTGGAGAAAGAGAGCAACATTACAAAAATTGTTTATTTTGAATGTTTTTCACAGAAAACAAAACGCCAAAATACATGTAAATCGCCCTCTATGGTGAAATAAAACGACATTACAGGAAAAATATCTTAAGAGTGTTAGACAACACAACGCTAAAAATCATAGAAAGAACTCGATATCGAAAAAACAAAACATTACCAAAACTTTTCCTTTTCAGTGTTTTGAGGTACCTATGAAAAAGCTTAAAACATGGAAAATCCCCTTGATCGTGACATAGAGTAACATTACCAAAATGAAATATGAAATGATTGTTTCTGAGCTTGTTACATTGCCAAAATGCATGTATAGTATACTATATAGGTAAACAAAAGGACCTTACGAGAAACTTGTATTTGGAGTGTTTTCGAGCTTGTTAGGTAACAAAACGCTTTGAATAGAACTCTATATAGACAAACAGAACAACATTGTCAAAAACTTGTATTTTGAGTGTTTTTACATTGTTAGGTACCAAACGGTAAAATGGAAGCGAATCACCCTATATAGGAGAACAATGTGAAATTACCAGAAGCGTGTCTTTTTAGTTTTTTTTTTTTTTTGAGCGTTTTAGGCACCAAAACGCTAAAATGCATGAAGAACACCCTATTTTCAATAAAAAAAACAGCTTGGTTTACCAAGCGTTTCTCATATTATGTAGCAAAACATCATAATGCATGCAGATCTCTATATGAAGAAGCAAAACTATATTACAGGAAACGCTAAAATGCATGAAGAACACCCTATTTTCAATAAAAAAAAACAGCTTGGTTTACCAAGCGTTTCTCATATTATGTAGCAAAACATCATAATGCATGCAGATCTCTATATGAAGAAGCAAAACTATATTACAGGAAACTTGAGTGTTAGGAATCAAAATGCTAAAAAGCATTGAAAGCACCCTATTTGGCAATATAAAATAACATTACCAAGAAAGTATCTTTAGAGTGTTTTTGACCTTCTTACGTGCGAAATCGCTGAATCGCATGCAAAACAACCTTTATGGAGAAACAGAATAACATTACCAAAAACTTGTATTTTGATTGTTTTTGTGCTTGTTAAGTACAAAAATGCCAAATTACATGCAAAGCATCCTACATGGAGAAAACAAAGGACATTACGAGAAAAGTGTATTAAGAAAGATTTTGAGCTTTTTAGGTACCAAGACTCAAAAACACATGATTAGCACTTTATATGGAAAAACAACTCTACCGAAAACTTTTACATAAACTCTTTTTCATATTGTTAAGTACCAAAAGACAAAAGGCATTGGAAGCCCCTTTTATCGGGAAACGAAACGACATTATCTTCAACGTGCCTTTTGAGTGTTTTTCAACGTGTTAGACACCAGAACGCTAAAAAACATGGAAAGCACTCTATAAAGGGATACAAAACAACATTACTAAAAACGTGTTTTATAGGTTCTTATGTACAGAAACGCTAAAACCCATGCAAAACACCCTTTATGGAGAAGCGAAATAAATATTTCGTTGATAAATTACATTCAGGAAAGTTAGGGAACATCCCTTACAGAAGAAAAAGATCGCAGAAGAATGATCCTAAATGGATGACTGAGGTTAAAACACTACATAGGGCGAAGGAGAAGTATATATAAGATTAAAAACAGGGGAAGTGGTTTTAAGGCCATAATATAATGAATTAGAAAAGTCAGGAGTTTAACAAAGAAAGCTAAAAATAGTTATGAATTAAAGGTAGCCAGCCAAGCGAAGATGGACCTCAAGGGATTTTATCAGGCATATAAGACGAAGAATAGAGAAACAATAGTTCCTTAAAGACAGCAGAATGGGACCTGATTAGTTGTTGAGAGGAGATTAGTAAAATTGTGAGCGAGTATTTTTTAATTGTCTTTGCCCAGGAAAACATGCAGGATTTGCCGAATAGTAAGAAGATATTTAGAATAGAAGAGGATGAGAAGCTGACAAATATTACCATAACTAAAAGAGATAGTGGAACAGGAGATAGATAAGTTGAAAAGTTCAAGTCACCAGGACCAGATGAAATATATTCCACAGTATTTAAGGAAAGGAAAAAGGTTATAAGTAATCTGTTAGTTTCTGTCCTTAGTCATGTGAGGTATCGGTAATTTGGAGGCAGGCGAATATAGTACCTACCTTTAAGAAAGGAGATAAAACTTTAACGTCTAACCTGTCAGCTTAACTTCTGTTGAATGTAAAATAATGGAGTCAATAATAGCAGATTCTTCTTGCAGATTTACTTATTTCTTATGTTCTTATGTTCTTCTTACCAAAAGCGTGTATTTTCAGTGTTTTTCAGCTATTACGTGAAAAAAATGCCAAAATGCATGCAAAGCACCCAATATGAAGAAAAAGAGCGCCATTACGAGAAACGTGCATTATGATTGTTTTTGAGATTCTTAGGTACCAAAACGCTGAAACTCATAAATAACATTCTTAATTGAGATACAGAACAACGTTACCAAATGTGTGTATTTTGAGTGTTTTTCATATTCTTAGTTACCAAAACCCCAAATTGCATGCGAAAATAGCTTTATGTGGAAAAAAAAAAAAAAAGACATTACCAGAAGAGTGTCTTTTGAGTGTTTTTCAGCGTGTTAGGCAATAAAGCACTATAAACCAGGCAATCACATTACATGGAAATAAAACTAAATTTTACCAAGATCTTGCCTTTAAGTGTTTTTAGCTCCTTACATATTGAAACGCTAAAACGCATGGAAAACACCCTTTATGGAGAAACAGAAAAGGATTACAAAAAACATGTATTTTGAATGTTTTTGATCAAGTTACCTATAAAAACGCTTAAATACATGCAAAGAACCCTATATTTGGGAAACGAAAGGACATTATGAGATACGTGTATTATGAGTGTTTTTAAGTTCCTTAAGTACCAAAAGCTAAAACCCACAAATAACACTCTTTATAGAGAAAAAATAAATAAATAAAAAAATAGCATTTGTTTTTTTGTTATTCATTTTCATAGGTACCAAGATGCCAAAATTCTGGCTAAATTCAGGGAAATTATGTGGAAAAAAGAACATTATCAAAAAAGTTAATTCTAGATTTTTTTTCGGACTGTTATGTACCAAACCCTAAGGTGCATGGAAAGCCACCTATATATGGAAATTAAACAACTTTACAAGAAACCTGTCTTTTGAGTGTTTTTTAGCATGTTAGGCACCAAAACGATAAATACCATTGAAGTAACTCAATATGGAAATCCAAAACAAAATTACTGAAAACATGTCTTCTCAGTGTTTTACGTAGAAAAACGCTAAAACTGATGCAAACCAACCAATACGAAGAAATAGAAAAACATCCCCAAAAACGTATATTTTGAGTGTTTTTGAACTTGTTACCTAAAAAAAAACGCGAAAATGCATGTAAAGCACTCTATATTTGGAAACAAAAGGACATTACGAGAAACGTGTATAATGAGTGTTTTATACTTTCACAAGATCCACAAGGCAAAAAACACGAAAACTCGTATATATGTAGAAGTTTCTTAGATACCAAAATGCTGAAACTCATGAATAAAACTCTTAATAGAAAAACAGAACAAGCTTACGAAATGCGTGTATTTTGAGTGTTATTTCACATTCTTGGTTAAAAAAAAAAACGAAATTCCATGCGAATATAGCTTTATATAGGAAAAAAATGACATTACCAGAAAAGTGTATTTTGAGTGTTTTTGAGACTGTTAGGCAATAAAGCACTAAAAAGTAGGGCAATCACATCACATGGAGTAAAACCAACGTTTACCAAGAACTTGCCTTTAAGTGTTTTTCAGCTCCTTATATGCGCTAAAACGAATGCAAAACACACTTTATATAGAAAGAAAATAACATAACCAACAACAGGTATTTTAAGTGTTTTTTAATCATGTTATCTATAAAAAAAACGCTTAAATACATGCAAAGAACGTTACGTTTGGGAAAGGAAAGGATATTAGAGAAACGTGTATTATGAGTGTTTTCCAGTTCCTTAAGAACCAAAAAGCTAAAACCCACAAGTAACACTCTTTTTTCAGAAAATAAATAAATAAATAAATAGAAAAACAGGAATTTTTATATTTTTTTATTCATCTTCATAGGTACCGAGATGCCAAAATTCTGGCAAAATTCAGAGCAATAATGTGATAAGAGATCATTATCAAAAAAGTTAATTTTAGCTTTTTTACGGACTGTTATTTACCAAACCCTAAAGTGCATGCAAAGCCACCTATATAAGGAAATTAAACGACTTTACCAGAAACCTATCTGCTTTTGATGCTTGTTAGGCATCAAAACGATAAATAATATGGAAGTCACTCTATATGAGAATCCAAAAGAAAATACTGAAAACGTGTCTTTTCTGTGTTGTAGGTAGAAAAACGCTAAAACGGATGCAAACCAACAAATATGAAGAAATAGAATATTACAAAAATGGTATATTTTGAGTGTTTTTAATCTTGTTACCTACAAAAAACGCGAAAAAAGATGCAAAGCACTCTATATTGGGAAACAAAAGGACATTACGAGAAACGTGAATAATGAGAGTTTTATAGTTACACAAGAACCACAAGGTAAAAAACGCAGAAACTCGTGTATATGGAGAAGTTTCTTAGTTACCAAAATGCTGGTACTCATGAATAACACTCTTAAATGAGAAATATAACAACCTTACGAAATGCGTGTATTTTGAGTGTTTTTCACATTCTTATTTACCAAAACCCCAAATTGCATGTAAAACTAGCTTTATGTTGGTAAGAAATGACATTACCAGAAAAGTGACTTTGAATGTTTTTGAGCGTGTTAGGCAATAAAACACTAAAAAGAAGGGCAATAACATTACATGGGAATGAAACCAACTTTTACCAAGAACATGCCTTTAAGTTTTTTTTAGCTCCTTACATACCAAAACGCTAACACGAATGCAAAACACCCTTTATGGAGAATTAGAATAACATTACCAAAAACATGTATTTTGAGTGTTTTTTATCATCCTACCTATAAAAACGCGAAAATACATGCAAAGAACCCTATGTTTGGGAAACGAAAGGACATTACGAGAAACATTTATTACGAGAAACGTGTTTTTAAGTTCCTTAAGAACCAAAAAACTAAAACCCACAAATAACACTATAAAGAAAAAAAAAATAAATATATAAAAAGATGGCAATTTTTTTTTTTTATTCATCTTCATAGATACCGAGATGCCAAAATTATGGGAAAATTTTGGGCAATTATGTGATAAAAAATATTATCAAAAAAGTTAATTTTAGCTTTTTTTTCGGAATGTTATGTACCAAACTCTTAAGTGAAGGGAAAGCCACCTACATGAGGAAATTAAACGACTTTACGAGAAACCTTACTTTTGAGTGTTTTTTTTTCAGTATGTTAGGCACCAAAACGATAATAACATGGAAGTCAATCAATATGGGAATTACTGAAAAAATTACTGAAAACGTGCCTTTTCAGTGTTTTACGTAGAAAAACGCTAAAAAGGATGCCAACCAACCAATATGAAGAAATAGAATAACATTACCAAAAATGTATATTTTGAATGTTTTTGAGCTTGTTATCTAAAAAAAATGCAAAAATGGATGCAAAGTATTGCAAAACAAAAGGACATTCTGAGAAACGTGTATAATGAGTGTTTTATAGTTCCACAAGAACCAAAAGGCAAAAAACGCAAAAACTCCTGTACCTAGAGAAGTTTCTTAGATACAAAAATGATGAAAATCATGAATAACACTTTTAATTGAGAAACAGAATTACCTTACAAAATGTGTGTATTTTGAGTGTTTTTCACATTCTTAGTTACGAAAATCACAAATTACATGCGAAACTAGCTAGTTTCCTAGATACCAAAATTCCGAAACTCATGAATAACACTCTTAATTGAGAAACAGAAAAACCTTACTAAATGCGTGTATTTTGAGTGCTTTTCACATTAGTTACCCAAAACCCAAATTGATTGCGAAACCAGCTTTATGTGGTAAAAAAAAAAAAAAACATTTTCAGAAAAGTGTCTATTGAGTGTTTTTGAGCGTGATAGGTAGTAAAGCATTAAAAAGAAGGGCAATCACATTACATGGTAATAAAACCAATGTTTACCAAGAATTTGCCTTTAAGTGTTTTTAAGCTCCTTATATACTAAAACGCTCAAACGCATGCAAAACACACTTTATGGAGAAACAGAATAACATTACCAAAAACATGTATTTTGAGTGTTTTTGATCATATTACCAATAAAAACACTTAAGTACATGCTAAGAACCCTATTTGTGGGAAACGAAAGGACATTACGAGAGACGTGTATTATGAGTATTTTTAAATTAATTAAGTACCAAAAAGCTAAAAGCCACAAATAACTCTCTATTGAGAAAAAATAAATAAAAAAATAAAAAAAATACGATATTTTTTTTTTCTTTCTTATTCATCTTCACAGATACCGAGGTGCCAAAATTGAAGCAAAATTCATGAAATTTTGTGAAATAAGAACATTATCAAAAAAGTTAATTTTAGCTTTTTTTTCTCAACTGTTATGTAGCAAACCATAAAGTGCATGCAAAGCCACCTATAAGGGGAAATCAAACGTCTTTGCCAGAAAATTTTCTTATGAGTGTTTTTCAGCTTGTTAGGCACAAAAAACGATAAATAACATGGAAGTCATTCTATATAGGAATCCAAAACAAAATTACTGAAAACGTGTCTTTTTGGTGTTTTACGTAGAAAAACGCTAAAACGGATGCAAACCAACCAATATGAAAAAAAAAAGAATAACATTACAAAAAAAAAATATTTTCAGTATTTTTGAGCTGGTTACCTACAAAAAAGGTGAAAATGGATGCAAAGCACTCACTATTGGGAAAGAAAAGGACATTACGAGAAACGTGTATAATGCGTGTCTTATTATTTTCGAGCAAAAGAACTTCTGGTTCACAAGAACCACAAGGCAAAAAGCGCAAAAACTTGTGTATATAAAGAAGTTTCTTAGATACCAAATGCTGAAACTCATGAATAACAATCTTAATTGAGAAACAGAACAATCTTACCAAAAGCGTGTATTTTCATTGTTTTTCACATTGTTAGTTAGCAAAATCCCAAAAAGCATGCGAAACTAGCTTTATGTGAGAAAAAAATGACATTACCAGAAGTGTCTTTTGAGTGTTTTTGAGCGTGTTTGGCAATAAAGCACTAGAAAGCAGGGCAATCACATTACATGGGAATAAAACCAACTTTGACCAAGAACTTGCCATTATGTGTTTTTGAGCTCCTTACATACCAAAACGCTAAAACGCATGCAAAACACTCCTTTATGGAGAAGCAGAAAAAACATAACAAAAAAACATGTGTTTTAAGTGTTTTTGATCATGTTACCTATAAAAACGCTTAAATACATGCTAAGAACCCTATCTTTGAGAAACGAAAGGACATTACGAAAAACGTGTATTATGACTGTTTTGACGTTCCTTAAGTATCAAAACGTTAAAACCCACAAATAACACTCTTTAAAGAGAAAAAAAATAGAAAAAAAAAATTCTGCCAAAATGTGGAAAAAAGAACATTATCAAAAAAGTTAATTATAGCTTTTTTTTCGGATTGTTATTTACCAAAACTTAAAGTGCATGCAAAGCCACCTATATGAGGAAATTAAACGACTTTACCAGAAACCTGTCTTTTCAGTGTTTTTCAGTATGTTAGGCACCAAACCGATAAATAATATGGAAGTCAGTCAATATGTGAATCCAAAACAAAAATACTGAAAACGTGTCTTTTCAGCGTTTTACGTAGAAAAAACGCTAAAACAGATGCAAAGCTACGAATATGAAGAAATAGAATAACATTACCAAAACGTGTTTTGGGGCTTTTTACCTAGAAAAAAACGCGAAAATGGATGTAAAAGCACTCTATATTGGGAAGAAAAAAGGACATTTAGAGAAACGTGTATAATGATTGTTTTATAGTTTCACAAGAACCACAAGACAAAAAACGCAAAAACTCGTGTATATATAGAAGTTTCTTACATACCAAAATGCTAAAACTCATGAATAACACTTTTAATTGAGAAAGAGAACTACCTTACCAAATGTGTGTATTTTGAGTGTTTTTCACATTCTTAGTTACGAAAATCCCAAATTACATTTATACATTATTTTGTTACATTATTTTGAGTGTTTTTGATCATGTTACCTATAAAAACGCTTAAATACATGCAAAGAACCCTATGTCTGTGAAACGAAAGGACATTACGAAAATCGTGTATTATGATTGTTTTTAAGTTCCTTAAGTACCAAAAAACAAAAACCCACAAATAGAGAAAAAATAAATAACTAAAAAAATAGATTTTTTTTGTTATTCATCTAAATAGGTATGAAGATGCCAAAATTCAGGCAAAATTCAAGGAAATTATTTACAAAACAAATAAAAAAAAATTTTTTTTAGCTTTTTTCCGGAATTATGTACCAAACCCAGAAGAGCATGCAAAGCCACCTATATGGGGAAATTACACGACTTTACCAGAAATCTGTCTTTTGAGTGCTTTTTCCAGCAATTTCAACAATACTACTGAAAACGTGTCTTTTCAGTGATTTACGAAGAAAAACGCTAAAACGGATGCAAGCCAACCAATATGAAGAAATACAATAACATTACCAAAAAGATATATTTTGAGTGTTTTTCAGCTTATTACCTACAAAAAATGCGAAAATGGATGGAAAGCACTCTATATTGGGAAACAAAAGAACATTACGAAAAACGTGTATAATGAGTGTTTTATAGTTTCACACGAACCACAAGGCAAAAAACGCAAAAATTCGTGTGTATAGAGAAGTTTCTTACATACCAAAATGCTTAAATGCATGAATAACACTTTTAATTGAGAAACAGAACTACCTTACCAAATGTGTGTTTTTCACATTCTTAGTTACGAAAATCCCAAATTACATGCGAAACTATCTTTATGTGGAAAAAAAAAAAGACGTTACCAAAAAAGTGTCTTTTTAGCACTAAAAAGCAGAACAATCACATTACATGGGAATAAAACCAACTTTTACGAAGAACTTGCCTTTAAGTGTTTTTTAACTCCTTACATACCAAATCGCTAAAACGCATGCAAAACACCGTTTATGAAGAAACAGAATAATATTACCAAAAACATGTATTTTGAGTTTTTTTTATCATGTAAACTATGTTTGTATAACAAAAGGACATTACGAAAATCGTGTATTATGAGTGTTTTTAAGTTCTTGAAGTACCAAAAAGCTAAAACCCACAAATAACACTCTTTATAAAGAGAAAAAAAAAACTTTTTTTTTTGTTATTCATATTCATAGGTACCGAGATGCCAAAATTCTGGCAAAATTCATAGAAATTTTGTAAAAAAAACTTTATAAAAAAATAATTTTAGCCTTTTTCCGGAGTTTTGTACAAACCCTGAAGTGCATGCAAATCCACCTATATGGGGAAATTACACGACTTTACCAGAAACCTGTCTTTTGAGTGTTTTCAACAATTTCAACAATATTACTGAAAACGTGTCTTTTCAGTGATTTACTTAAAAAAAACGCTAAAACGGATGTAAACCAACCAATAAGAAGAAATAGAATAACATTACCAAAAAGATATATTTTGATGTGTTTTTGAGCTTGTTACCTATAAAAAAAGCAAAAAATGGATGGAAAGCACTTTATATTGGGAAAGAAAAGGACATTACGAGAAACGTGTATGAGTGTTTTATAGTTTGACAAGAACCACAAGGTAAAAAAACTAAAAAACTCGTGTACATAAAGAAGTTTCTTACATACCAAAAAGATGAAACTCATGAATAACACTTTTAATTTTGAAACAGAAATACCTTACCAAATGTGTGTATTAGAAAAGTTTCTTACCTACCAAAATGCTGAAACTCATGAATAACACTTTTAATTAAGAAATAGAAAAACCTTATTAATGCCTGTGTTTTGAGATTTTTTTCACATTCTTAGTTACGAAATTCCCAAATTCCATGCAAAACTAGCTTTATGTGGGAAATAAATGATATTACCAGAAAAGTGTCTTTTGAGTGTTTTGAGCTTGTTAGGCAATAAAGCACTAAAAAGCAGGGTAATAACATTACATGGGAATAAAAACAACTTTTACCAAGAACTTGCCTTTAAGTGTTTTTGAGCTCATTACATACCAAAACGCTAAAACGCATGCAAAACACCTTTTATTGAGAAAAAGAATAAAATTACCAAAAACATATATTTTTTGGGTTTTGATCATGTTATCTATAAAAACGCTTAAATACGTATAAAGAACCTTATGTTTGCAAAACGAAAGGAGAAATGTGTATTATAAGTGTTTTTAAGTTCCTTAAGTACCAAAAAGATAAAACCCACAAATAACACTCTTTATTTAGAAAAAAAAAGTAAGAAAATAAAAAAATAGGATTTTTTTTTTTTTTGTTATTCATCTTCATAGGTACCGAGATTCCAAAATTCTGGGAAAATTCAGGGCTATTATATGATAAAAGAAAATTATCAAAAAAGTTAATTTTAGCTTTTTTTCGGATTGTTATATACCAAACCCTAAAGTGCATCCAAAGACTCCTATATGAGGAAATTAAACGAACTTAACAGAAATCTGTTTTATGAGTGTTTTTCAGCATGTTAGGCACCAAAACGATAAATAATAAGGAACTCACCCTATATGAGAATCCAAAACAAAATTGCTGAAAACGTGTCTTTTCAGTGTTTTACGTAGAAAAACGCTGAAGCGAATGCAAACCAACCAATATCAACAAATAGAAAAACATTACCAAAAAGGTATATTTTGAGTGTTTTTGTGCTTGTTACCTAAAAAAAAAAACGGAAAAATTGATGCAAAGCACTCTACATAAGAAAACAAAAGGACTTTGCAAGAAAAAATGTATAATGAGTTTTTTATAGTTCAAACGAACCAAAAGGCAAAAAACACAAAAACTCGTGTATATGGAGAATGTTCCTAGATTCCAAAATGCTGAAACTCATGAATAACACTCTTAACTGAGAAACAGAATAACCTTATTAAATGCGTGTATTTTGGCTGCTTTTCACATTCTTAGTTATCAAAACCCCAAATTACATGCGAAACTACCTTTATGTGAGAAAAAAAATGACATTACCAGAAAAGTGTCTTTTAAGTGTTTTTGAGCGTGATAGGCAATAAAGCACTAAAAAGCACGGCAATGAAATTACATTAGAATAACACCAATTTATACCAAAAACTTGCCATTAAGTGTTTTTGAGCTCCTTATAATTATAACAAACCGCTAAAACGCATGCAAAACAAACTTTATGGAGAAACAGAATAACATTACCAAAAACATATATTTTGAGCGTTTTTTGATCATGTTATCTATAAAAACGCTTAAAAACATGCAAAGAACATTATGTTTGGGAAACAAAAGGACATTACGAGAAACATGTATTATGAGTGTGTTTTTAAGTTCTTTAAGTACCAAAAAGCTAAAACTCACAAATAACACTCTTTATTTAGAAAATAAAAAAAATAAAAAAAATATATAAAAAATTGGATTTTTTTTTTTGTTATTCATCTTCATAGTACCGAGATGCCAAAATTCTGGGAAAATTCACGGCAATCGTATGATAAAAGAATATTATAAAAAAAGTTAATTTTAGCTTTTTTTTTTTCGAACTGTTATGTACCAAACACTAAAGTGCATGCAAAGCCTCCTATATGAAGAAATTTAACGACCTTACCAGAAATCTGTGTTTTAAGTGTTTTTTTAGCATGTTAAGCACCAAAACGATAAATAATAAGGATCTCACATGTATATGGGGATCCAAAACAAATTACTGAAAACGTGTCTTCTCAGTGTTTTACGTAGAAAAACGCTAAAACGGATGCAAAGCAACCAATATAAAGAAATAGAAAAACGTTACTATAAAGGTATATTTTGAGAATTTTTGAGCTTATTACCTACAAAAAACGCGAAAATTGATGCAAAGCACTCTATATTGAAAAACAAAATGACATTGCAAGAAATGTGTATAATGAGTGTTTTATAGTTCAAAAGAACCACAAGGGAAAAAACGCAAAATCTCGTGTATATGGAGAGGTTTCCTAGATACAAAAATGCTGAAACTCATGTATAACACTCCTAATTGAGAAACAGAACAACCTTAATAAATGCGTGTATTTTGAGTGCTTTTCACATTCTTAGTTACCAAAACCCCAAATTGCATGCGAAAATAGATTTGTGGGAAAAAAAAAAGACTTTACCAGAAAAGTGTCTTTTGAGTGTTTTTGAGCGTGATAAGCAATAAAGCACTAAAAAGGAAGGCAATCACATTACATTGGATGAAAACGAATTTTTACCAAGAAGTGTTTTTTGAGGTCCTTATATACCAAAACACTAAAACGCATGCAAAACACTCTTTATGGTGAAACAGAATAATATTACCAAAAACATATATTTTGAGTGTTTTTGATCATGTTACCAATGAAAACGCTAAAATACATGCAAAGAACTCTATTTTTAGGAAACGAAAGGAGATTACGAGAAACGTGTATTATGAGTGTTTTTAAGTTCATTAATTACCAAAAAGCTAAAAGCCACAAATAACACTCTTTATTGAGAAACAATGAATAGATAAAAAAAAATACGATATTTTTTTTCTTTCTTATTCATCTTCACAGTTACCGAGATGCCAAAATTCGGGCAAAATTCAAGAATTTATGTGAAATAAGAACATTATCAATAAAGTTAAGTTTATTTTTTTTCGGACTATTATGTACCAAACCCGTAAAGTGCATGCAAAGCCACCTATATGGGGAAATTAAATGTCTTTGCCAGAAAACGGTCTTATGAGAGTTTTTCAGCATCTTAGGAACCAACACGATAAATAACATGGAATTCAATCTATATGGGAATCCAAAACAATATTACTAAAAACGTGTTTTTTCGGTGTTTTACGTAGAAAAATGCTAAAACGGATGCAAACCAACCAATATGAAGGAATAGAATAACATTACCAAAAAAGGTATATTTTGAGTGTTTTTGAAATTGTTACCTACAAAAAATGCAAAAATAGATGGAAAGCTCTCTATATTGGAAAGCAAAAGGACATTACGAGAAACATGTATAATGAGTGTTTTATAGTTTCACAAGAACTACAAGACAAAAAACGCAAAAACTCGTGTATATAGAGAAGTTTCTTACATTCCAAAATGCTGAAACTCTGGAACAACACTTTTAATTGAGAAACTGAACAATCTTACTAATTGCGTGTATTTTGATTGCTTTTCACATCCTTAGTTACCAAAACCCCAAATTGCATGCGAAACCAGCTTTATGTGGGAAAAAAATTACATTACCAGAAAAATGTCTTTTGAGTGTTTTTGAGCGTGTTAGGCAATAAAGCACTAAAAAGCAGGGCAATCACATTACATTGAAATAAAACCAATTTTTAACAAGAACTTGCCTTTAAGTGTATTTGAGCTCCTTATATACCAAATTACTAAAATGAATGCAAAATACACTTTAGGGTGAAACAGAATAACATTACCAAAAACATGTATTTTGACTTTTTTTGATCATGTTACCAATAAAAACGCTTAAATACATGCAAAGAACCCTATTTTTTGGGAAACAAAAGGACATTACGAAAAACGTGTTTTTTGAGTGTTTTTAAGTTCATTAAGTACGAAAAAGCTAAAAGCCACAAATTACACTCTTTATTGAGAGAAAATAAATAAATAAATAAAAAAATACGATATTTTTTTTTCATTCTTATTTATCTTCACAGGTAAGGAGGTGCCAAAATTTGGTCAAAGTTCAGGAAATTATATAAAATAAGAACATTATCAAAAAAGTTACATTTAGCTTTTTTTTCGGACTGTTATGTAACAAACCCCTAAATTGCATGCAAAGCCACCCATATGGGGAAATTGAACGTCTTTGCCAGTAAACTGACTTAAGAGGGTTTTTCAGCATGTTAGGAACCAACACAATAAAACACAAGGAAGTCAATCTATATGGAAATCCAAAAATAAATTACTGAAAACGCGTCTTTTCGGTGTTTTACGTAGAAAACGCTAAAACAGATGCAAACCAACCAAAATGAAGAAATAGAATAACATAACCAAAAAGGTATATTTTGAGTGTTTTTGATATTGTTACCTACAAAAAACGCAAAAATAGATGGTAAGCACTCTATATTGGGAGGCAAAAGGCACCAAAAAGCATTTTAGGCACCAAAACGATAAATAATATGAAAGTCACTCTATATGGAAATCCAAAGCAATATTACTGGAAACGTTTCTTTTAAAAGATTTACGTAGAAAAACGCTAAAACAGATGCAAACCAACCAATATGAAGAAAAAGAAATAACATTACGAAAACATATATTTTGTGTGTTCTTGAGCTTGTTACATAAAAAAAATGCGAAAATATATGCAAAGCACTCTATATAAGTAAAAAAAAAAAAAAGGACATAACGAGAAACGTGTATAAGTAGTGTTTTATAGTTTCACCAGAATCACAAGGCAAAAAACGCAAAAACTCGACTATATGGAAAAGTTTCTAAGATACCAAAATACTGAAACTCATGAATAACACTCTTAATGAAGATACAGAACAAACTTACTAAATGCGTGTATTTTGAGTGTTATTTTACATTCTTAGTTACCAAAACCCCAAATTCCATGCGAAACTAGCTTTATGTAGGAAAAAAATGACATTATCAGAAAAGTGTCTTTGAGTGTTTTTCAGCGTGTTAGGCAATAAAGCACTAAAAAGCAGGGTAATCACATTACATGGGAATAAAACCAACTTTTACGAAGAACTTGCCTTTTAGTGTTTTTGACAGGCATTTAGTAAGGTTGCTCTGTTTCTCAATTAAGAGTGTTATTCAAGAGTTTCAGCATATACACGAGTTTTTGCGTTTTTTGCCTTGTGTTTTTTTTGAACTATAAAACATTCATTATTCACTTTTCTCGGAATGTCCCTTTGTTTCCCAATATAGAGTGCTTTGTATCAATTTTCGCGTTTTTTTTTTTGTAGGAAACAAGCACAAAAACACTCAAAATATACATTTTTGGTAATGTTATTCTGCTTCTTGATAATGGTTGGTTTGTATCAGTTTTAGCGTTTTTCTACGTAAAACACTGAGAAGACACGTTTTCAGTAATTTTCTTTTGGATTCCCACATAGAGTGAGTTCCTTATTATTTATCGTTTTGGTGCTTAATATGCTGAAAAACACTGAAAAGACATATTTCTTGTTAGGTCTCTAATTTCCTCATATGGGAGGCTTTGCATGTCTTTTAAGTGTTTGTGAGCGTGTTACGCAATAAAGCCCTAAATGCCAGGGCAATCACATTACATGGGAATAAAACCAAATTTTACTAATAACTTACCTTGAAGTGTTTTTGAGCTCCTTACGTACCAAAACGCTAAAACGCATGCAAAATACATTTTATGGAGAAACAGAATAACATTACAAAATACATGTATTTTCAGTGTTTTTGATCATGTTATGCATAAAAACGCTTAAATACATGTAAAGAACCTTATTTTTGGGAAACGAAAGAACATTACGAGAAACGTGTATTATGAGTGATTTTTAATTTCCTTCAGTACCAAAAAGCTAAAACCCACAAATAACACTCTTTAGAAAAATAAATAAATAATAAAATGGGATTTTTTATTTTTTTTTGGGTTATTCATCTTCATAGGTACCGAGATGCTAAAATTCTGCCAAAATTCACGGAAATTATGTGGAAAAAAGAATATTATCATAGAAGTTAATTATAGCTTTTTTTTTCGGATTGTTATGTACCAAAACCTAAAATGCATGCAAAGCCACCTATATAAGAAAGTTAAAGGACTTTACCAGAAACCTGTCTTTTCAGTGTTTTTCAGTATGTTAGGCACCAAAACGATAAATAATATGGAAGTCAGTCAATATGTGAATCCAAAAGAAAATTACTGTAAACGTGTCTTTTCAGTGTTTTACGTAGAAAAACGCTAAAGTAGATACAAACCATCCTATATGAAGAAATAGAATAACATTACCAAAAAGATATATTTTGAATGTTTTTGAGCTTGTTACCTACAAAAAATGCAAAAAATCCATGTAAAGCACTCTATATTAGGAAAGAAAAGGACATTACGAGAAACGTGTATAATGAGTGTTTTATAGTTTTAAAAGAATCACAAGGCAATAAACGCAAAAACTCGTGTATATAGAGAATTTTTTTACATACCAAAATGAATTAATGCATGAATAACACTTTTAATCGATTAACAGAACTACCTTACCAAATTGAGTATTTTGAGTGTTTTTCACATTCTTAGTTACGAAAATGCCAAATTACATGCGAAATTACCATCATTTGGGAAAAAAAAATGACATTATCAGAAAAGTGTCTTTTGAGTGTTTTTCAGCGTGATATGCAACAAATCACTAAAAAGCAGAACGATCACATTACATGGGAATAAAACCAACTTTTACGAAGAATTTGCCTTTAAGTGTTTTTTAACCCCTTATATACCAAACCGCTAAAACGCATGCAAAACAAACTTTATGGAGAAACAGAATAACATTACCAAAAACATGTATTTTCAGTGTTTTTTTATCATGTTAACTATAAAATCGCTAAAGTACATGCACAGAACATTATGTTTGGGAAGCAAAAGGAAATTACAAGAAACGTGTATTATGAGTGTTTTTTTAAGTTCCTTAAATACCAAAAAGCTAAAACCCACAAAAACACTCTTTATTTAGAAAATAAAAAAAAGATAAAAATAAATAAAATAAATAGGATTTTTTTTTTTATTGTAATTCATATTCATAGGTACCCAGATGCCAAAATTCTGGGAAAATTCAGGGCAATTATGTGATAAAAGAATATTATCAAAAAAGTTAATTTCAGCTTTTTTTTCTTCGAACTGTTATGTACCAAACCCTAAAGTGTATGCAAAGCCTCCTATATGAGGAAATTAAACGACCTTAAAAGAAATCTGTCTTTTGAGTGTTTTTTCAGAATTTTAGGCACCAAAACGATAAATAAATAACTCACTTTATATGGGAATCACTTTTATATGGGAAAAAAAAACTACTGAAAACGTGTCTTCTCAGTGTTTTACGTAGAAAAACGCTAAAACGGACGCAAACTAACCAATATAAAAAAAATAAAAAAACATTACCAAAAAGGTATATTTTGAGTGTTTTTGAGCTTATTACCTATAAAAAACGCAAAAAATTGATGCAAAGCACTCTATATTAGGAAATAAATGGACATTGCAAGAAAAGTATATAATGAGTGTTTTATAGTTCAAAAAAACCAAAAGGCAAAAAACGCAAAAACTTGCGGATATGAAGAAGTTTCTTAGATACCAAAATGCTTAAACTCATGAATAACATTCCTAATTGAGAAACAGAACAACCTTACTAAATGCGTGTATTTTGAGAGCTTTTCATTCTTAGTTACCAAAACCCCAAATTGCATGCGAAACCATTTTTATGTGAGAAAAAAATGAAATTACGAGAAAAATGTCTTTTGAGTGTTTTTGAGCCTAATAGGCAATAAAACACTAAAAAGCAGGGCAATCACATTACATTTCAATAAAACCAATTTTTACCAAGAATTTGCCTTTAAGTGTTTTTGAGCAACTTATACCGCTAAAACGCATGCAAAACAAACTTTATGGAGAACCAAAATAACATTACCAAAAAGATGTATTTTGAGTGTTTTTGATAATGTTATCTATAAAAACGCTTAAATACATACAAAGAACATTATATTTGGGATACGTAAGGACATTACGAGAAACGTGTATTATGAGTGTTTTTAAGTTCCTTAACTACCAAAAAGCTAAAACCCACAAATAACATTCGTTATTTAGAAAGAAAAAAAATGAAAGGTTTTTGTTTTCTTTTTTTGTTATTCACCTTCATAGGTACCGAGATGCCAAAATTCCGGGAAAAATTAGGTCAATTATATGATAAGAGAATATTATAAAAAAAAAAGTTGATATTAGCTTTTTTTCGGACTGTTATGTACCAAACACTAAAGTGCACTCAAAGACTCCCCTATGAGGAAATTAAACGACCTTACCAGAAATCTGTGTTTTGAGTGTTTTTCAGCATGTTAGGCACCAAAACGATAAATAATATAGAACTCACTCTATATGGCAAACCAAAACAAAATTACTGGAAACGTGTCTTCTCAGTGTTTTACGTAGAAAAACGCTAAAACGGATGGAAACCAACAAATATCAAGAAGTAGAAAAACATTACCAAAAAGGTATATTTTGAGTGTTTTCGAGGTTGTTACCTAAAAAAAAAACGCGAAAATTGATACAAAGCACTCTATATTGGAAAACAAAGGGACATTGCGAGAAAAGTGTATAATTAATTTTTTATAGTTTAAAAGAACCACAAGGCAAAAAACGCAAAAACCCGTGTATATGGAGAAGTTTCCTAGATACCAAAATGCAGAAACTCCTGAATAACACTCTTAATTGAGAAACAGAACAACTTTACTAAATGCATGTATTTTGCTTTTCACATTCTTAGTTACCAAAATCCCAAATTGCATGCGAAACCAGCTTTATGTGGGAAAAAAATGACATTACCAGAAAAGTGTCTTTTGAGTGTTTTTGAGCTTGATAGGCAATAAAGCACTAAAAAGCATGGGAATCACTTTACATGGCAATAAAATCAATTTTTACCAAGAACTTGCCTTTAAGTGTTTTGAGCTCCTTATATACCAAAACGCTAAAACGCATGCAAAACACACTCTATGGAGAAAGAGAATAGCATTACCAAAAACATATATTTTGAGTGTTTTTGATCATGTTACCAATAAAAACGCTCAAATACATGCAAAGAACCCTATATTTAGGAAATTAAAGGACATTGCGAGAAACGTGTATTACGAGTGTTTTTAAGATCATTATTTATCAAAAAGGTAAAAGCCACAAATAACACTCTTTATTGAGAAAAAATAAATAAATAAATAAAAAAATACGATATTTTTTTCTTTCCTTTTCATCTTCACAGGTACCGAGATGCCATAATTTGGGCAAAATTCAGGAAATTATGTGAAATAAGAACATTATCAAAAAAGTTAATTTTAGCTTTTTTTTCCTACTATTATGTACCAAACCTTAATGTGCATGCAAAGCCACCTATATGGGGAAATTAAACGTCTTTGCCAGAAAACTGTGTTATGAGTGTTTTTCAACTTGTTAGGCACCATAACGGTAAATAACGTGCAAGTCACTCTATATGGAAACAAAATTACTGAAAACGTGTCTTTTCGGTGTTTTACGTAGAGATACGGTAAAACGGATGCAAACCAACCAATAGGAAGAAATAAAAAAACATTACCAAAAAGGTACATTTTGAGTGTTTTTGACCTTGTTACCTACAAAAAACGCGAAAATGGATGCAAAGCACTCCCTATTGTGAAACAAAAGGACATTACCAGAAACGTGTATAATGAATGTTTTATTATTTTTGAGCAAAAGAACTTGTGGTTCACAAAAACCACAAGGCAAAAAACGCAAAAACTCGTGTATATAAAGAAGTTTCTTGGATACCAAAATGCTTAAACTCTTGAATAACAATATTAATTGAGAAACAGAACAACCTTACCAAATGCTTATATTTTGAGTGTTTTCACATTCATAGTTAGAAAAACCCGAAAGAGCACGCGAAACCATGTTTGAAAAAAAATGACATTACTAGAAGTGTCTTTTGAGTGTTTTTGAGCGTGTTAGACAATAAATCACAAAAAAAAAACAGGGCAATCACATTACATGGGAATAAAACCAACTTTTACCAAGAACTTGCCTTGAAGTGTTTTTGACCTCCTTACAAACCAAAACGCTAAAACGCATGCAAAAAACTCCTTTATGGAGATGCAGAATAACATTACTAAAAACATGTGTTTTAAGTGTTTTTGATCATGTAACCTACAAAACCGCTTAAATACATGCAAAGAACCCTATGTTTGGGAAACGAAAGGACATTACGAGAAACGTGTATTAAGACCGTTTTTAAGTTCCTTAAGTACCAAAACGTTAAAACCCACAAATAACACTCTTTATAGAGGAAAAAAATAAATAAATAAAAATAGCTTTTTTTTATATTGATTTTCATTGGTACCAAGATGCCAATATTCTGCCAAAATTCAGGGAATTTATCTGCAAAAAAGAACATTATCAAAAAAAGTTAGTTATAGCTCTTTTTCGGATTTTTATGTACCAAACTCTAAAGTGCATTCCACCTATATAAGGAAGTTAAACGACTTTACCAAAAACCTGTCTTTTCAGTGTTTTTCAGCATGTTAGGCACCAAAACGATAAATAATATGGAAGTCAGTCAATATGTGAATCCAAAACAAAATTACTGAAGACGTGTCTTTTCAGTGTTTTACGTAGAAAAACGCTAAAACGTATGCAAACCAACAAATATGAAGAAATAGAATAACATTACCAAAAAGTGTTTTTGAGCTTTTTACCTACAAAAAACGCGCAAATATTTGGAAAGCACTCTATATTGGGAAGCAAAAGGACATTTAGAGAAACGTGTATAATGATTGTTTTATGGTTTCACAAGAACCACAAGACAAAAAAACGCAAAAACTCGTGTATATAGAGAAGTTTCTTATACACCAAAACGCTAAAACTCATGAATAACACTTTTAATTGAGAAACAGAACTACCTTACCAAATGTGTGTATTTTGAGTGTTTTTCACATTCTTAGCTACGAAAGTCCCAAATTACATGTGAAATTAGCTTTATGTAGGAAAAAAATGACATTATCTGAAAAGTGTCTTTTGAGTGTTTTTGAGCGTGATATGTAACAAAGCACTAAAAAGCAGAATAATCACATTAAATAGGAATAAAACCAACTTTTACGAAGAACTTGCCTTTAAGTGTTTTTAACTCCTTACATACCAAAACGCATGCAAAACACCCTTTATGGAGAAACAGAATAACATTACCAAAACAAGTATTTTGTGTTTTTGATCATGTTACCTATAAAAACGCTTAAATACATGCAAAGAACCCTATGTCTGTGAAACGAAAGGACATTACGAAAATCGTGTATTATGATTATTTTTAAGTTCCTTAAGTACCAAAAAAATAAGACCCAAAAATAGAGAAAAAATAAATAACTAAAAAAAATATATTTTTTTTTATTCATCTACATAGGTATGAAGATGCTAAAATTCAGGCAAAATTCAGCGAAATTATGTAAAAAAAAACATAAAAAAAAAATTTAACTTTTTTTCCGGAATTATGTACCAAACCCAGAAGTGCATGCAAAGCCACCTATATGGGGAAATTACATGACTTTACCAGAAATCTGTCTTTTGAGTGTTTTTCAGCAATTTCAACAATATTACTGAAAACGTGTTTTTTCAGTGATTTACGAAGAAAAACGCTAAAACGGATGCAAACCAACCAATATGAAGAAATAGAATAACATTACCAAAAAGATATATTTTGAGAGTTTATCAGCTTGTTACCTAAAAAAATGCGAAAATGGATGGAAAGCACTCTATATTGGGAAACAAAAGAACATTACGAAAAACTTGTATAATGAGTGTTTTATAATTTCACAGGAACCACGAGGCAAAAAACGCAAAAACTCGTGTATATAAAGTTTCTTACATACCAAAATGCTGAAATGCATGAATAACACTTTTAATTGAAAGACAGGACTACCTTACCAAATGTGTGTATTTTGAGTGTTTTTCACATTCTTATTTACGAAAATCCCAAATTACATGCGAAACTAGCTTTATGTGGGAAAAAAAATGATATTACCAGAAAAGTGTGTTTTGAGTGTTTTTGAGCGTGATGTGCAACAAGGCACTAAAAACCAGAACAATCACCTTACATGGGGAATAAAACCAACTTTTACGAAGAACTTGCCTTTAAGTGTTTTTTTCTCCTTACATACCAAAACGCTAAAACGCATGCTAAACAACCTTTATGGAGAAACATTACGAAAAACATGTATTTTGAGTGTTTTTGATCATGTTATTTATAAAAACGCTTAAATACATGCAAAGAACCTTATGTTTGGGAAACGAAAGGACATTACGAGAAACGTGTATTATGAGTGTTTTTAAGTTCCTTAAGTACCAAAAAAGCTAAAACTCACAATTAAAACTCTTTATAGAGAAATAAAATAAAATAAAATATTTTTTTTTTTATTCATCTTGATAGGTACTAAGATCCCAAAATTCTGGCAATATTCTTTGGGAATGGAAAACAAAATGACTAAAAACGTGTCTTTTCGTTGTTTTACGTAGAAAAACGCTAAAACGGATGCAAACCAACCAATATGAAGAAATAGAATAACATTATCAAAAAGGTATATTTTGAGTGTTTTTGAGCTTGTTACCTACAAAAAACGCGAAAATGGATGCAAAGCACTCCCTATTGGGAAAGAAAAGGACATTACGAGAAACGTGTATAATGAGTGTCTTATTATTTTCCGGCAAAAGAACTTGTCGTTCACAAGAACCACAAGGCAAAAAACGCAAAAACTCGTGTATATAAAGAAGTTTCTTAGATACCAAAATGCTGAAACTCATGAATAACAATCTTAATTGAGAACCAGAACAACATTACCAAATGCGTGTATTTTGAGTGTTTTTTTCACATTCTTAGCAAAACCCCAAATAGCATGCGAAACCAGCTTTATGTGTGAAAAAAAAACTGACATTACCAGAAGTGTCTTTTGAGTGTTTTTGAACGTGTTAGGCAATAAAGCACTAAAAAGCAGGGCAATCATATTACATTGGAATAAATCCAACTTTTACCAAGAACTTGCCTTGAAGTGTTTTTCAGCTCCTTACATAACAAATCGCTAAAACGCATGCAAAACACTCCTTTATGGAGAAGCAGAATAACATTATCTTAAAACAAGTGTTTTTGAGTGTTTTTTATCATGTTACCTATAAAAACACCTAAATACACGCAAAGATCCTTATATTTGGGAAACGAAAGGACATTACGAGAAATGTGTATTATGAATGTTTTTAAGTTCCATAAGTACCAAAACGTTAAAACCTACAAATAACACTCTTTATAGAGAAAAGAAAATAGCATTTTTATTTTTTTGTTATTGATGTTCATAGGTACCAAGATGCCAAAATTGGGCCAAAATTCAGGGAAATTATGTGGAAAAAAGAACATTATCGAAAAAGATAATTTTACCTTTTTTCGGAGTTATGTACCAAACCATAAAGTGTATGCAAAGCCACCTATTTGGGAAAATTTAACAACTGTACAAGAAACCTGTCTTTTGATTGTTTTTTTTCGCATATTAGGTACCAAAACGATAGATAATATGAAAGTCACTCTATATGGAAATCCAAAACAAAATTACTGAAAACGTGTCTTTTAAAAGATTTACGTAGAAACACACTAAAACGGATGCAAACCAACCAATATGAAAAAATAGAATAATATTACCAGAAAAGTATATTTTGTGTGTTTTTTTATCTTGTTACATAAAAAAAAACACAAAAATGGATGGAAAGCACTGTATATTAGGAAAAAAAAGGACATAACGAAAAACGTGTATAATGAGTGTTTTATAGTTTCACCAGAATCACAAGGCAAAAAACGAAAAAAACTCGTATGTGTGGAGAAGTTTCTAAGATACAAAATGCTGAAACTCATGAATAACTTTCTTAATCAAGAAACAGAGCAACCTTACTGAATGCGTGTATTTTGAGTGTTTTTTTTTTTACATTCTTAGTTACCAGAATCCCAAATTCTATGCGAAACTAGCTTAATATGGGAAAATGACATTACCAGAAAAGTGTCTTTGAGTGTCTTTGAGACTGTTAGGCAATAAAGCACTAAAAAGCAGAGCAATCACATTACATGGGAATAAAAAAAACTTTTACGAAGAACTTGCCTTTTAGTGTTTTTGACACGCATTTAGTAAGGTTGTTCTGTTTCTCAATTAAGAGTGTTATTCATGAGTTTCAGCATTTTAGTATCTAGGAAACTTCCATATACACGAGTTTTTGCGTTTTTTGCCTTGTGTTTTTTTGAACTATAAAACATTCATTATACACTTTTCTCGCAATGTCCCTTGGTTTCCCAATATAGAGTGCTTTGTATCAATTTTTTGCGTTTTTTTTTGTAGGTAACAAGCTCAAAAACACTCAAAATATACCTTTTTGGTTTGCATTTGGTTTTTGTTTTTGTTGGTTTGGTTTTTGGCTTGGTTTGCATCAGTTTTAGCGTTTTTCTACGTAAAACACTGAGAAGACACATTTTCAGTAATTTTTTTTGGATTCCCACATAGAGTGAGTTCCTTATTATTTATTTTTTTGGTGCCTAAGAAGCTGAAAAACACTCAAAAGACAGATTTCTGGTAAGGTCTTTAATTTCCTCACATGGGAGTCTTTGCATGTTTTTTTTAGTGTTTTTTGAGCGTGTTATGAAAATAAAGCATTAAAAGCCAGGGCAATCACATTACATGGGAATAAAACCAGATTTTACCAAGAACATGCCTTTAAGTGTTTTTGAGCTCCTTATATACCAAAACGCTAAAACGCATGCAAAATACATTTTATGGAGAAACAGAAAAACATTACCAAATATATGCATTTTCAGTGTGTTTGATCATGTTATTTATAAAAACGCTTAAATACATGCAAAGAACCATATATTTGGGAAACGAAAAGACATTACGAGAAACATGTATTATGAGTGTTTTTTTTTTTAAGTTCCTTTAGTACGAAAAAGCTAAAACCCACAAATAACACTTTATTTAAAAATAAATAATAAAAAAATAAAATAAATATGATTTTTTTTCTTTGTTATTCATTTTCATAGGTACCGAGATGCCAAAATTCTAGGAAAATTCAGGGCAATTATGTGATAAAAGAATATTATCAAAAAAGTTAATTTCAGCTTTTTTTCTTCGGACTTATGTACCAAACCCTAAAGTGCATGCAAAGCCTTCATTATGAGGAAATTAAACGATCTTACCAGAAATCTGTGTTTTGTGTGTTTTTTAGCATGTTAGGCACCGAGACGATAAATAATAAGGAACTCACTCTATATGGGAATCCAAAACAAAGTTACAGAAAACGTGTCTTGTCAGTGTTTTACGTAGAAAAACGTTAAAACGGATGCAAACCAACCAATATCAAGAAATAGAAAAACGTTTCCAAAAAGATATATTTTGTGTTTTTGATCTTTTTACCTACAAAAACGCGAAAATTGATGCAAAGCACTCTATATTGGGAAACAAGAGGACATTGCAAGAAAAGTGTATAATGAGTGTTTTATAGTTCAAAAGAACCACAAAGCAAACAACGCAAAAACTCGTGTATATGGAGAGATTTCCTAGATACCAAAATGCTGAAACTTATGAATAACACTCTTAATTGAAAAACAGAACAACCTTACTAAATGCGTGGATTTTAAGTGCTTTTCACATTCTTAGTTACCAAAAACCCCAAATTACATGCAAAAATAGCTTTGTGGGAAAAAAAAAAAAAGAATTTTCCAGAAAAGTGTCTTTTGAGTGTTTTTCAGCGTGATAGGTAATATACCACTCAAAAGCAGGGCAATCACATTACATTGGAATAAAATCATTTTTTACCAAGAACTTGCCATAAGTGTTTTTGAGCTCCTTATATGCAAAACTGCTTATATAAAAAATGCATGCAAAATACACTGTATGGAGAAACAGAATAACATTACCAAAACCTAGTATTTTGAGTGTTTTTGATCATGTTATCTATAAAAACGCTTAAATACATGCAAAGAACCTTTTGTTTGGGAAACGAAAGGACATTACAAGAAACGCGTATTATGAGTGTTTTTAAGTTCCTTAAGTACCAAAAAGGTAAATCCTATAAATAACACTCTTCATTGAGAAAAAAATAAAAATAAAAATAAAAATAGGATTTTTTTTTATTTATCTTCATAGGTACCGAGATGCCAAAATTCTGGTAAAAATTCAGTGCAATTATATGATAAAAGAATATTATCAAAAAAGTTAATTTTAGCTTTTTTTTGGGGGGACTGTTATGTACCAAATACTAAAGTGCATGCAAAGCCTCCTATATGAGGAAATTAAACGACGTTATCAGAAATCTCTCTTTTGAGTGTTCTTCAGCATGTTAGACACCAAAACAATAAATAATAAGGAACTCTATATGGGAACTCTATATGGGAATTCAAAAAAGAATTACTGAAAACGTGTCTCCTCAGCGTTTTACGTAGAAAAACGCTAAAACGGATGCAAACAAACCAATATAAAGAAATAGAAAAACATTACCAAAAAGGTATATTTTGAGTGTTTTTGAGCTTGTTACCTATAAAAAAAAAACAAGAAAATTGATGCAAAGCACTCTATAATAGAAAAGAAAAGGACATTGCAAGAAAAGTGTATAATGAATGTTTAATAGTTCAAAAGAACAACAAGGCAAAAAATGCAAAAACTAGTGTATATGAAGAAGTTTCCTAGATACCAAAATGCTGAACCTCATGAACAACACTCTTAATTGAGAAACAGAACAATCTTACTAAAAGTGTGTATTTTGAGTGCTTTTCACATTCTTAGTTATCAAAACCCCAAATTCCATGCGAAACCAGCTTTATGTGGGAAAAAAATAACATTACCAGAAAGATGTCTGTTGAGTGTTTTTGAGCGTGTTAGGTAATAAAGCACTAAAAAGCAGGGCAATGACATTACATTGGAATAAAACCATTTTTTAATAAGAACTTGCTTATAAGTGTTTTTGAGCTCCTTATATACCAAAACACTAAAACGCATGCAAAATACACTTTATTGTGAAACAGAATAACATTACCAAAAACATGTTTTTTGAGTGTTTTTGATCATGTTACCAATAAAAACGCTTAACTACATGCAAACAACCCTATTTTTGGGAAACGAAAGGACATTACGAGAAAAGTGTATTATGAGTATTTTTAAGTTCATTAAGTACGAAAAAGCTAAAAGCCACAAATTACACTCTTTATTGAGAAAAAATAAATAAAGAAATAAAAAAATACGATATTTTTTTCCTTCTTATTCATATTCACAGGTAACGAGGTGCCAAAATTCGGTCAAAGTTCAGGAAATTATATGAAATAAGAACATTATCAAAAAAGTTAAATTTAGCTTTTTTTTTCGGACTGTTATGTACCAAACCCCTAAAATGCATGCAGAGCCACCTATATGGAAAAATTAAACCTCTTTGCCAAAAAACTGTCTTATGAGTGTTTTTCAACATGTTAGGAACCAACACGATAAAACCCAAGGAAGTCAATCTATATGGGAATCCAACACACAATTAATGAAAACGTGTCTTTTCGGAGTTTTACGTACAATAACGCTAAAACGGATGCAAACCAACCAAAATGAAGACATAAAATAACATTACCAAAAAGGTATATTTTAAGTGTTTTTGAAATTGTTACCTACAAAAAAACGCGAAAATGGATGGAAAGCACTCTATATTGGGAAGCAAAAGGACATTACGAGAAACGTGTATAATGAGTGTTTTATAGTTTCACAAGAACCACAAGGCAAAAAACGCAAAAACTCGTGTATATAAAGAAGTTTCTTACATTCCAAAATGCTGAAACTCATGAATAAGACTTTTAATTGAGAAACAGAACTATCTTACCAAATGTGAGTATTTTGAGTGTTTTTCACATTCTTAGTTACGAAAATCCGAAATTACAAGTGAAATTAGTTTTATGTGGGAAAAAAATGACATTACCAGAAAAGTGTCTTGTGAGTGTTTTAGAGCGTGATATACAACAAAGCACTAAAAAGCAGAACAATCACATTACGTGGGAATAAAACCAACTTTTACCAAAAATATGCCTTTAAGTGTTTTTAACTCCTTATATAACAAAACGCTAAAACGCCTGCAAAACACCCTTTATGGAAAAACAAAATAACATTACCAAAAGCATGAATTTTAAGTGTTTTTGATTGTTACCTATAAAAACGCTAAAATACATGCAAAGAACCCTATGTTTGTGAAACGAAAAGGATATTTCGAAAATTGTGTATTATGAGAGTTTTTAGGTTCCTTAAGTACCAAAAAGCTAAAACACACAAATAACAGTCTTTATAGAGAAAAAAATAAAATAAATGAATACAATTTTTTTTTTTTGTTATTCATCTTCATAGGTACCGAGATGCCAAAATTCTGGCAAAATTCAGGGAAATTAGGTAAAGAAAAAAAAAAACAAAATAATAATTTTAGCTTTTTTCTGGATTTATGTACCAAACCCTAAGGTGCATGCAAAGCCACCTATATGGGAAAATTACACAATTTTACCAGAAACCTGTACCAGAATTAATTTCAACAAAATTACTGAAAACGAGTCTTTTCAGAGATTTACGAAGAAAAAAGCTAAAACAGATGCAAACCAACCAATGTGAAGAAATAGAATAACATTACCAAAAAGATATATTTTGAGTGTTTTTATGCTTTTTACCTACAAAAAATGCAAAAATGGATGGAAAACACTCTATATTACGAAACAAAAGAACATTACGAGAAACGTGTATAATTAGTGTTTTATAGTTTAACAAGAACCACAAGGCAATAAACGCAAAAACTTGTGTATATAGAGAAGTTTCTTACATACAAAAATGATGAATTGCATGAAAAACACTTTTAATCGAGAAACAGAACTACCCTACCAAATTGTGTATTTTGAGTGTTTTTCACATTCATAGTTACGAAATTGCCAAATTACATGCGAAACTAGCTTTATGTGGGAAAAAAATGACATTACCAGAAAAATGTCTTTTGAGTGTTTTTGAGCGTGATGCAACAAAGCACTAAAAAGCAGAACAATCACATTACTTGGGAATAAAACTAACTTTTACGAAGAACTTGCCTTTAAGTGTTTTTTAACTCCTTACATACCAAAACGCTAAAACGCATGTAAAAACACCCTTTATGGAGAAACAGAATAAAATTACCAAAAATATGTATTTTGAGTGTTTTTGATCATGTTACCTATAAAAACGCTTAAATACATGTAAAGAATCCCATGTTTGTATAAGAAAAGGACATTACGAAAATCATGTATTATGAGTGTTTTTAAGTTCATTAAGTACCAAAAAGCTAAAACTCACAAATAATACTTTATAGAGAAAAAAAAAATTGTTATTCATCTTCATAGGTACCGAGATACCAAATTCTGGAAAAATGCAGGGAAATTTTGTAAAAAAAAATCATTATGAAAAAAATAATCTTAGCTTTTTTCCGGAGTTATGTTCCAAACCCTGAAGTGCATGCAAAGCCACCTATATGGAGAAATTACTCGAATTTAACAGAAACCTGTCTTTTGAGTGTTTTTTTCAGCAATTTCAACAATATTACTCAAAACGTGTCTTTTCAGTGATTTATGTGGAAAAACGCTAAAACGGATGCAAACCAACCAATATGAAGAAATAGAATAACATTACCAAAAAGATATATTTTTATGTGTTTTTGAGCTTGTTACCAACAAAAAATTTCGAAAATGGATGAAACGCACTCTTTATTAGGAAAGAAAAAGGCATTACAAAAAGGCATCACAAGAACCACAAGGCAAAAAGCTCAAAAACTCGTGTACATAAAGAAGTTTCTTACATACCAAAATGCTGAAACTCATGAATAACATTTTTAATTGAGAAACAGAACTACCTTACCAAATGTGTGTATTAGAGAAGTTTCTTACATACCAAAATACTGAAGTTCATGAATAACACTTTTAATTAAAAAACAGAACAACCTTACTCAATGCCTGTATTTTGAGTGTTTTTCACATTTTTAGTTACCAAAACCCCAAATTCCATGCGGGAAAAAAATAATATTACCAGAAAATGTCTTTCGAGTGTTTTTGAGAGTGTTAGGTAATAAACCACTAAAAAGCAGGGCAATTACATTACATGGGAATAAAACCAACTTTTACCAAGAACTTGCTTTTAGGTGTTTTTGAGCTCATTACATACCAAAACGCTAAAATGCATGCAAAACACCTTTTATGGACAAAAAGAATAACATTACCAAAAACATGTATTTAAATACATGCAAAGAACCTTATGTTTGGGAAACGAAAGGACATTACGAGAAATATGTATTAAGAGTGTTTTTAAGTTCCTTAAGTATTAAAAAGCTAAAACCCACAAATAATTCTCTTTATTTAGAAAAACTAAATAAATAAAAAATAAAAAAATAGGATTTTTTTTTTTTTGTTAATCATCTTCATAGATACCGAGATGACAAAACTCTGGGGAAATTCCGGGCTATTATATGATAAAAGAAAATTATCAGAAAAGTTATTTTAGTTTTTTTTTCGGACTGGTATATACTAAACCCTAAAGTGCATGCAAAGCCTCCTATATGAGGAAATTAAACGACCTTAAAAGAAATCTGTCTTTTGAGTGTTTTTCAGAATGTTAGGCACCAAAAAGATGATTAAATAAGGAACTCACTTTATATGGGAATCCAAAACAAAATTACTGAAAACGTGTCTTCCCAGTGTTTTACGTAGAAAAACGCTAAAATGGATGCAAACTGACCAATATCAAGAAATAGAAAAAACATTACCTAAAAGGTATATTTTGAGAGTTTTTGAGCTTGTTACCTACAAAAAAATGCTAAAATTGATACAAAGCACTCTATATTGGGAAACAGAGGGACATTGCGAGAAAAGTGTATAATGAGTGTGTTATAGTTCAAAAGAACAAAACGGCAAAAAAGGCAAAAACACGTGTATATGGAAAAGTTTCCTAGATACCAAAATGATGAAACTCATGAATAACACTCTTAATTGAGAAACAGAACAACCTTACCAAATTCGTGTGTTTTGAGTGTTTTTCATATTCTTAGTTACCAAAAACGCAAATTGATGCGAAACCAGATTTATATGGGAAAACATGACATTTCTAGAAAAATGTCCTTTGAATGTTTTTGAGTGTGATAGGCAATAAAGCACTAAAAAGCAGGGCAATCACTTTTCATTGGAATAAAACCAATTTTTACCAAGAACTCTCCTAAAAAACGCTTAAATACATGCAAAGAACATTATGTTTGGGAAACAGAAGGACATTACGAAAAACGTGGATTATGAGTGTTTTTTTTAACCCGCGCAGTGCCACCGCCGTAAATTTACGGCATCTAGCATACCCGCGCTCAGTGCCACCGCCGTATATTCACGGCGGCAATCTAAAAAAAAATCTAGTATGTTTATTTGTCTAAATAACTTTATAAAAAACACACTAAGTATACTCCAAGCTCCACCCTACGCACTGAATGTGTTAGTTTGTTGGTATGCTCCTTGAGTGGCCCCCAGGCGGCTCGCGGCGCGGCAATCGCGTCAGACTCGTGAGAGCTTGTACAACCACCGGAGGAAGCAGTCATGGCGCGCCGCCGTGGGTTGTGTGATGACGAGATTATCTCTGCTTTACTTTCTTCTAGTAGTGATGAAATGTTATCAGATATGTCTGATGATGATTCATGATTCTGTACATGACAAAGACTATGTACAGCTGAGAGAAAGCACTGATAGTGAGGAAGAGATTCCATATGAGCACCAACATCAGACAACTTCTCAGGTGAGTTTTTTTTCGTTTTTTTACTTTCTAAGACAACTTTTTCTCGTGTTTTCATTATTTTTACATGGTTTGGGATTTTTTGAAAGCATAAACAAAAATATGCAAAATTGGCCGGCATCACGGGTTGGTTTAGGATAAAAGTGGCCGGCAGCGCGCGGGTTAAGTTCCCTAAGTACCAAAAAGCTAAAACCCACAAATAACACTCTTTATTTAGAAAAAAATAGGAATTTTTTATTTTCATCTTAGGTACCGAGATGCCAAAATTCTGGGAAAATTCAGGAAAATTTTATGAACCAAAGAATATTATCAAAAAAGTTAATTTTAGCTTTTTTTCGGAATGTTATGTACCAAACCCTAAAGTGCATGCAAAGCCTCCTATATGAGGAAATTAAACGACCTTACCAGAAATCTGTCTTTTGAGTGTTTTTCAGCATGTTACGCACCAAAACGATAAATAATAAGGAACTCATTCTATATGGGAATCCAAAACAAAATTACTGAAAATATATCTTCTCAATGTTTTACGTAGAAAAACGCAAAAAATCGTGTATATAAAGAAGTTTCTTAGATACAAAAATGCTGAAACTCATGAATAAAAAACTTAATTGAGAAACAGAACAACCTTAGCAAATGCATGTATTTTGAGTGTTTTTCATATTCCTAGTTAGCAATACCCTAAATAGCATGCGAACATAGCTTTATCAGGGAAAAAAATGACATTACCAGAAGTGTGTTTTAATTGTTTTTCAGCATGTTAGGCAATGAAGTACTAAATAGCAGGGCAATCACATTACATAGTAATAAAACCAATTTTTACCAAGAACTTGCCAATATGTGTTTTTGAGCTCCTCACATATCAAACCGCTAAAACGCATGGAAAACAAACTTTATGGAGAAACAGAATAACATTACCAAAAACATGTATTTTGAGTGTTTTTGATAATGTTATCTATAAAAACGCTTAAATACATGCAAAGAACCTTATCTTTGGGAAACGTAAGGACATTACGAGAAACGTGTATTATGAGTGTTTTTAAGTTCCTTAACTAATAAAAAGCTAAAACCCACAAATAACACTCGTTATTTAGAAAAAAAATAAATAAAAAAAAAATAAATAAAAGGACTTTTTTGTTGTTATTCACCTTCATAGGTACCGAGATGCCAAAATTCTGGGAAAAATTAGGGCAATTATATGATAAGAGAATATTATCAAAAAAGCTGATATTAGCTTTTTTTTCGGACTGTTATGTACCAAACAGTAAAGTCCATTGAAAGCCTCCTATATGAGGAAATTAAACGACCTTACTAGAAATCTGTGTTTTGAGTGTTTTCAGCATGTTAGGCACCAAACCGATCAATAATAAGGAACTTACTCTATATGGCAAACCAAAACAAAATTACTGAAAACGTGTCTTCTCAGTGTTTTACGTAGAAAGACGCTAAAAAGAATACAAACCAACCAATATCAAAAAGTAGAAAAACATTACCAAAAAGATGTATTTTGAGTGTTTTTCAGCTTGTTACCTATAAAAAACGCGAAAATTGATAAAAAAGCACTTTATATTGGGAAACAAAAGGACATTGCGAGAAAAGTGTATAATTAATGATTTATAGTTCAAAAGAACCAAAAGGCAAAAAACACAAAAACTCGTGTATATGGAGAAGTTTCCTAGATACCAAAATGCTGAAACTCATGAATAACACTCTTAATTGAGAAACAGAACAACTTTACTAAATGCGTGTATTTTGAGTGCTTTTCACATTCTTAGTTACCAAAATCCCAAATTGCATGCGAAACCAGCTTTATGTGGGAAAAAAATGACATTACGAGAAAAGTGTCCATTGAGTGTTTTTGAGCGTGATAGGGAATAGAGCACTAAAAAGCAGGGGAATCACTTTACATGGCAATAAAATAAAATTTTACAAAGAACTTGCCTTTAAGTGTTTTCAGCTCCTTATATACCAAAACGCTAAAACGCATGCAAAACACACTTTATGAAGAAAGAGAATAACATTACCAAATACACACATTTTGCATGTTTTTGGCAAAATTTGGGCAAAATTCAGGAAATTATGAGTCAATTATCAAAAAAGTTAATTTTAGCTTTTTTTTCGTACTGTTATGTACCAAACCCTAAAGTGCATGCAAAGCCACCTATATGGGAAATTAAACGTCTTTGCCAGAAAACTGTCTTATGAGTGTTTTTCAGCTTGTTAGGCACCATAACGGTAAATAACATGCGTCACTCTATATGAGAATCTAAAACAAAATTACTGAAAACGTGTCTTTTCCGTGTTTTACGTGGAAAAACGCTTAAACAGATGCAAACCAACCAATAAGAAGAAATAAAATTACATTACCAAAAAGGTACATTTTGAGTGTTTTTGAGCTTGTTACCTATTCCCTATTCCTATTCCTGTTTCCCTATTGGGAAACAAAAGGACATTACGAGAAACGTGTATAATGAGTGTCTTATTATTTTTGAGCAAAAGAACTTGTGGTTCACAAGAACGACAAGGCAAAAAACGCAAAAAATTCGTGTATATAAAGAAGTTTCTTAGATACCAATATGCTGAAACACATGAATAACAATATTAATTAAGAAACAGAACAACCTTACCAAATGCGTGTATTTTGAGTGTTTTTCACATTCTTAGTTAGCAAAACCCCAAATAGAAAGTGAATCTATTTTGGAAAAAAAAGAAATGACATTACCATGTGTCTTTTGAGTATTTTTGAGCGTTTTAGGAAACAAAACACTAAAAAGCAGAACAATCACATTACATTGGAATAAAACCAAATTTTACGAAGAACTTGCCTTTAAGTGTTTTTTAACTCCTTACATACCAAAACATGCATGCAAAACAACCTTTATGAAGAAACAGAATAACATTACCAAAAACATGTATTTTGATTGTTTTTGATCATGTTACCTATAAAATCGCTTAAATACATGCAAATAACCCTATGTTTGTGAAACGAAAGGACATTACGAAAATCGTGTATTATGAGTATTTTTAAGTTCCTTAAGTACCAAAAATCTAAAACCCACAAATAACACTCTTTATAGAGAAAAAAATAATTAGAAAAATAGATTTTTTTTTTGTTATTCATCTTCATAGGTAACGAGATGCCAAAATTCTGAGAAAATTCCTGGAAATTATGTGAAAAAAAACATTAAAAAAATGATTTTAGCTTTTTCCGGAGTTATGTACGAAACCCGGAAGTGCATGCAAAGCCACCTATATGGGGAAATTACACGACTTTACAAGAAACGTGTTTTCAGCAATTTCAACAATATTACTGAAAACGTGTCTTTTCAGTTTTAGCGTAGAACGCTAAAACGGATGCAAACCAACCAATATGAAGAAATAGAATAACATTACAAAAAAGTTGAGTGTTTTTGAGCTTGTTACCAACAAAAAACGCAAAAATGAATGTAAAGTAGTCTATATTGGGAAACAAAAGGATATTACAAGAAAATTGTATAATGAATGTATTAATAGTTTTCAAGAACCACAAGGCAAAAAACGCAAAACTCGTATATATGGAGAAGTTTCTTAAATACCAAAATGCTGAAACTCATGAATAACACTCTTAATTGAGAAACAGAACAATTTTAGGAAATGAGTGTATTTTGAGTGTTTTTTTTTCACATTCTTTGTGGTCCAACCCCAAATTACATGCGAAACTGTGGGAAAAAAAACGAAATTACTAGAAAAGTGTCTTTTTAGTGTTTTTCAGCGTGTTAGGCAATAAAGCATTAAAAAGCAGGGCAATCACATTACATGGGAATATAACCAACTTTTACCAAGAACTTGCCTTTAAGTTTTTTTGAACTCCTTACATACTAAAACGCTAAAAACCCATGGAAAACACCCTGTATGGAAAAACAGAATAACATTATCAAAAACATGTATTTTGAGTGTTTTTGAGCTTGTTACCAATAAAAACGCTTAAATACATGCAAAGAACCCTATGTTTGGGAATAAAAGGACATTACGAGGAATGTGTATTATGAGTGTTTATAAGTTCCTTAAGTACCAAAAAGCTAAGACCCACAAATAACACTGTATACAGAAAAAATAAAAATAAAAATAAATTAAAAAATAACATTTTTTTTATTGATCTTCCTAGGCAAAGAGATGCCAAAATTCTGGCAAAATTCAGGAAAATTACGTGAAAAAAGAATATTATGAATGAGGTTAATCTTAGCTTTTTTTCGGACTGTTATGTACCAAACCCTAAAGTGTATGCAAAGCCACCTATATAGGGGAATTAAACGACTTTACAAGAAACCTGTCTTTTGAGTGTTTTTCAGCATGTTAGGCATCAAAACGATAAATAACATGGAAGTCACTCTACATGGGAATCCAAAAATTAATGAAAACATGTCTTTTCTGTGTTTACGTAGAAAAACGCTAAACACGGATGGAAACCAACCAACATGAAGAAATAGAATAACATTACCAAAAAGGTATATTTTGAGTGTTTTTGATCATGTTACCTATATAAACGCTTCAATACATGTAAAGAACCTTATCTTTAGGAAACAAAAGGACGTTACGAGAAACGAATATTATGAGTGTTTTTACGTTCCTTAAGTACCAAAAAGCTTAAACCCACAAATAACACTCTTTATAGAGAAAAAATAAATAAATGAAAAAATAGCATTTTTTTTTTTTGTTATTGATCTTCATAGGTATCGAGATGCCAAAATTCTGGCAAAATTCAGGGGAATTATGTGAAAAAAGAATATCATAAAAGTTAATTTTAGCTTTTTTTCAGACCGTTATGTACCAAACCCTAAAGTGCATTTAGAGCCACCTATATGGGGAAATTAAACGACTTTACCTGAAACCTGTCTTTTGCCTGTTTTTTTCAGTATGTTAGGCACCAAAATAATAAATAATATGGAAATCACTCTGTATGGGAATCCAAAACAAAATTACTGAAAACGTGTCTTTTCAGTGTTTTACGTAGAAAAACGCTAAAAAGAAAGCAAATCAACCAATATCATGAAATAAAATAATATTACCAAAAAGGTATCTTTTGTGTTTTGAGCAAAAAATTGATGCAAATCTCTCTATATTGGGAAACAAAAGGACATTACGAGAAACGTTTATAATGCTTTTTACGTACAAAAAACGCGAAAATGGATGTAAAAGCACTCTATATTGGGAAGCAAAAGGACATTTAGAGAAAAGTGTATAATGATTGTTTTATAGTTTCACAAGAACCAGAAGACAAAAAACGCAAAAACTCGTGTATATTGAGGAGTTTCTTACATACCAAAATGCTAAAACTCATGAATAACACTTTTAATTTAGAAACAGAACTACCTTACCAAATGTATGTATTTTGAGTGTTTTTCACATTCTTAGTTACGAAAATCACAAATTACATGCGAAACTAACTTTATGTGGGAAAAAAATGACATCAGAAAAGGGTCTTTTAAGTGTTTTTGAGTGTGATATGCAAAAAAGCACTAAAAAGCAGAATAATCCCATTATATAAGAATAAAACTAACTTTTACGAAGAACTTGCCTTTAAATGTTTTCAACTCCTTACATACCAAAACGCTAAAACGCATGCAAAACACCCTTTATGGATAAACAGAATAACATTACCAAAAACATGTATTTTGAGTGTTTTTGATCATGTTACCTATAAAAACGCTTAAATACATGCAAAGAACCCTATGTCTGTGAAATGAAAGGACATATAAAAAAAAAAATTAGCTTTTTTTCCGGAATTATGTACCAAACCCAGAAGTGCATGCAAAGCCACCTATATGGGGAAATTACACGACTTTACCAGAAATCTGTCTTTTGAGTGTTTTCAGCAATTTCAACAATATTACTAAAAACGTGTCTTATCAGTGATTTACGAAGAAAAACGCTAACACGGATGCAAACCAACCAATATGAAGAAATACAATAACTTTACCAAAAAGATATATTTTGAGTGTTTTTCAACTTGTTACCTAGAAAAAATGCGAAAATGATGGAAATTACTCAATATTGGGAAACAAAAGAACATTACGAGAAACGTGTACAATGAGTGTTTTATAGTTTCATACGAACCACAAGGCAAAAAACGCAAAAAACTAGATATTACCAAAAAAGTGTCTTTTGAGTGTTTTTGAGCGTGATATGCAACAAAGGACTAAAAAGCAGAACAATCATATTACATGGGAATAAAACCAACTTTTACGAAGAACTTGCCTTTAAGGGTTTTTTTTTTTAAACTCCTTACATACCAAAACGCTAAAACGCATGCAAAAACACCCTTTTATAGAGAAACAGAGTAACATTACCAAAAACATGTATTTTGAGTGTTTTTGATCATGTTATTTATAAAAACGCTTAAATACATGTAAAGAACCTTATGTTTGGGAATCGAAAGGACATTACGAGAAACGTGTATTATGAGTGTTTTTAAGTTCCTTAAGTACTAAAAAAGCTAAAACCCACAAATAAAGCTCTTTATAGAGAATAGAAATAAATAAAAAAAAAATTTTTTGTTATTCATTTTCATAGGTACTAAGATGCAAAAATTCTGGCAATATTCTTTGATAATCGAAAACAAAATTACTGAAAACGTGTTTTTTCGGTGTTTTACGTAGAAAAACGTTAAAACGGATGCAAACCAACCAATATGAAGAAATAGAATAACATTACCAAAAAGGTATATTTTGAGTGTTTTTGAGCTTGTTACCTAGAAAAAACGCGAAAATGAATGCAAAGAACTCCCTATTGGGAAAGGAAAGGACATTACGAGAAACGTCTATAATGAGTGTCTTTTTATATTCGGGCAAAAGAACTTGTGGTTCACAAGAACCACAAGGCAAAAAGCGCATAAAGTCGTGTATATAAAGAAGTTTCCTAGACACCAAAATGCTGAAACTTATGAATAACAATCTTAATTCAGAACCAGAACAACATTACCAAATGCGTGTATTTTGAGTGTTTTTTCACATTCTTAGCAAAACCTCAAATAGCATGCGAAACTAGCTTTATGAGGGAAAAAAATGACATTACCAGAAGTGTCTTTTGAGTGTTTTTGAGCGTGTTAGGCAATAAACCACTAAAAAGCAGGGCAATCATATTACATTGGAATAAAACCAACTTTTACAAAGAACTTGCCTTGAAGTGTTTTTCAGCTCCTTACATACCAAATCGCTAAAATGCATGCAAAACACTCCTTTATGGAGAAGCAGAATAACATTACGTAAAACAAGTGTTTTTGAGTGTTTTTTTATTATGTTAACTATAAAAACGCTTAAATACATGCAAAGATCCCTATATTTGGGAAACGAAAGGACATTACGAGAAATGTGTATTATGAATGTTTTTAAGTTGCTTAAGTACCAAAACGTTAAAACCTACAAATAACACTTTTTATAGAGAAAAAAAATTAAATAAATAAAAAAATAGCATTTTTATTTTTTTGTTATTCATGTTGATATGTACCAAGATGCCAAAATTCTGCCAAAATTCAGGGAAATTATGTCGAAAAAAGAACATTATCGAAAAAGTTAATTTTACCTTTTTTTTTGGAGTTATGTACCAAACCATAAAGTGTATGCAAAGCCACCTATTTGGGAAAATTTAACGTCTTTACAAGAAACCTGTGTTTTGAGTGTTTTTACACATGTTAGGCACCAAAACGATAGATAATATTAAAGTCACTTTATATGGAAATCCAAAACAAAATTATTGAAAACGTGTCTTTTAAAAGATTTACGTAGAAAAACGCTAAAATGGATGCAAACCAACCAATATGAAAAAATAGAATATTACCAGAAAAGTATATTTTGTGTGTGTTTGAGCTTGTTACATAAAAAAAAACGCAAAAACGGATGCAAAGCACTGTATATTAGGAAAAAAAGGACATAACGAGAAACGTGTATAATAAGTGTTTAATAGTTTCACCAGAATCACAAGGCAAACAACGCAAAAATTCGTCTGTGTAGAGAAGTTTCTAAGATACCAAAATGCTGATACACTCTTAATCAAGAAACAGAACAACCTTACTAAATGCGTGTATTTTGAGTGTTATTTTTTTACATTCTTAGTTAGCAAAACCCCAAATTCCATGCGAAACTAATTTTATGTGGGAAAAAAATGACATTACCAGAAAAGTGTCTTTGAGTGTTTTTTGAACGTGTTAGGCAATAAAGCACTAAAAAGCAGGGCAATCACATTACATGGGAATAAAACCAACTTTTACGAAGAACTTGCCTTTTAGTGTTTTTGACACGCATTTAGTAAGGTTGTTCTGTTTCTTAATTAAGAGTGTTATTCATGAGTTTCACCATTTTAGTATTTAGGAAGCTTCTCCATATACACGAATTTTTGCGTTTTTTGCCTTGTGTTTTTTTGAACTATAAAACACTTATTATACACTTTTCTTGCAATGTCCTTTTCTTTCCCAATATAGAGTGTTTTCCATCAATTTTCGCGTTTTTTGTAGGTAAAAAGCTGAAAAACACTCAAAATATACCTTTTTGGAAACGTTTTTCTATTTCTTGATATTGGTTGGTTTCCACCCGTTTTAACGTGTTTCTACGTAAAACACTGAGAAGACACGTTTTCAGTAACTTTGTTTTGGATTCCCATATAGAGTGAGTTCCTTATTATTTATCGTTTTTGTGCCTAACATGCTAAAAACACTAAAAACACAGATTTCTGGTAAGGTCGTTTAATTTTGCATGCACTTTAGGGTTTGGTATAAAACAGTCCGAAAAAATAAGCTGAAATTAACTTTTTTGATAATATTCTTTTATCACATAATTGCCCTGAATTTTCCCAGAATTTTGGCATTTCTGGCATTCCATTTCTGGAATTTTGGCATTTGGCACTCTTGAAGATGAATGACAAAAAAAAACTATTTTTTTTATTTTTTTATTTATTTTTATTTTATTTTTTTTTTAAATAAACAGTGTTATTTGTGTGTTTTAGCTTTTTGGTACTTTTTGGAACTTAAAAAAAACACTCATAATACACGCTTCTCGTAATGTCCTTTTGTTTCCCAAACATAATGTTCTTTGCATGTACTTAAGTGTTTTTAAAGATAACATGATCAAAAACACTAAAAATACATGTTTTTGGTATATGTTATTCTGTTTCTCCTTAAAGTTTGTTTTCCATGCGTTTTAGCGGTTTGGTATATAAGGGGTTAAAAAATTATTCGTAAAAGTTGGTTTTATTCCCATGTAATATGATCCTTCTTATTTTTAGTGCTTTGTTCCATATCACGCTGAAAAACATTCAAAAGACACTTTTCTGGTAATATCATTTTTTTTCCCACCTGAAGCTAGTTTCGCATATAATTTGGCATTTTCGTAACTAACGATGGGAAAAACACTGAAAATACACAATTTGGTAAGGTCTGTTTATCTATTAAAAGTGTTATTCATGCATTTATTCATTTTGGTATGTAAGAAATTTCCCTATATACACGAGTTTTTGCGTTTATTGCCTTGTGGTTCTTTTAAATCTATAAAACACTCATTATACACGTTTCTCGTAATGTCCTTTTGTTTCCTAATATAGAGTGCTTTACATCCATTTTTGCATTTTTTGTAGGTAACAAGCTCAAAAACACTCAAAATATATCTTTTTGGTAATGTTATTGTATTTCTTCATATAGGATGGTTTGTATCTCCTTTAGCGTTTTTCTACGTAAAACACTGAAAAGACACGTTTTCAGTAATTTTCTTTTGGATTCATATATTGACTGACTTCCAAATGATTTATCGTTTTGGTGCCTAACATGCTGAAAAACAATGAAAAGACAGGTTTCTGGTAAAGTCGTTTAACTTCCCTATATAGGTGGCTTTGCATGCTGTTTTAGGGTTTGGTACATAACAATCCGAAAAAAAAGCTATAATTAACTTATATGATAATGTTCTTTTTTCCACATAAATTTTCTAAATTTTGGGAGAATTTTGGCATCTCGGTACCTATGAAGAAGAATAACAAAAAAAAAATACCATATTATTTTTTTATTCATTAAATTTTTTTTTTCTAAAGAGTGTTATTTGTGGGTTTTAGCTTTTTGGTACTGAAGGAACTTAAAAATCACCCATATTACACGTTTCTCATAATGTTCTTTCGTTTCCAAAACATAAGGTTCTTTGCATGTATTTAAGCGTTTTTATAGATAACATGATCAAAAACACTCAAAATACATGTATTTGGTAATGTAATTCTGTTTCTGCATAAAATGTATTTTGCAGGCGTTTTAGCGTTTTGGTACGTAAGGAGCTCAAAAACACTTAAAGGCAAGTTCTTGGTAAAATTTGGTTTTATTCCCATGTAATGAGATTGCCCTAACTTTTTGTGCTTTATTGCGTTACACGCTCAAAAACACTGAAAAGACATGCAAAGTGTCCCATATGAGGAAATTAAAGACCTTACTAGAAATCTGTCTTTTGAGTGTTTTTCTGCATATTAGGCACCAAAACGATAAATAATAAGGAACTCACTCTTTGTGGGAATCCAAAAGAAAACTACTGCAAATGTGTCTTCTCAGTGTTTTACGTAGAAAAACGCTCAAACTGATGCAAACCAACCAATATCAAGAAGCAGAAAAACATTACCAAAAATGTATATTTTGAGTGTTTTTGAGCTTGTTACCTACAAAAAAAAAGCTCAAAAATTTGATACAAAGCACTCTATATTGGGAAACAAAGGGACATTGCGAGAAAAGTGTATAATGAATGTTTTATAGTAAAAAAAAAACACTAGGCAAAAAACGCAAAAACTCGTGTACTCGTATATGCTGAAACTCATGAATAGCACTCTTAATTGAGAAACAGAGCAACCTTAATAAATGCGTGTCAAAAACACTAAAAGGCAAGTTCTTCGTAAAAGTTTGTTTTATTCCCATGTATTGTGATTGCCCTGCTTTTTAGTGCTTTATTGCCTAACACGCTCAAAAACATTCAAAGACACATTTCTGGTAATGTCATTTTTTTCCCACATAAAGCTAGTTTCGCTTGGAATTTGTGGTTTTGATAACTAACAATGTAAAAAAACACTCAAAATTCACGCATTTAGTAAGGTTGTTCTGTTTCTTGATTAAGAGTTTCATTATTTTGGTATCCTCGAAACTTCTCCATACAGTCGAGTTTTTGCGGTTTTTGCTTTGTGATTCTAGTGAGACTATAAAACACTCATTATACACGTTTCTCGTTATGTCCTTTCTTTTCCTTATATAGAGTGCCTTGCATCCATTTTCGCGTTTTTTTTTTATATAACAAGCTCAAGAACACACAAAATATAGTTTTTTGGTAATGTTATTCTATTTCTTCATATTGATTAGTTTGCATGCGTTTTAGCGTTTTTTACGTAATTTTTTTAAAAGACACGTTTCCAGTAATTTTGTTTTGGATTTCCATATAGAGTGACTTTCATACTATTTATCGTTTTGGTACCAAATATGCTTTTTGGTGCCTTTTGCTTCCCTATATAGAGTGTTATCCATTTATTTTCGCGTTTTTTGTAGGTAACAATTTGAAAAACACTCAAAATATACCTTTTTGGTAATGTTATTCTATTTCTTCATTTTGGTTGGTTTGCATTCTTTTTAGCGTTTTCTACGTAAAACACCGAAAAAACACGTTTTCAGTAATTTTGTTTCGGATTCTTATATAGATTGACTTCCATGTTATTTATCGTGTTGGTTCCTAAGATGCTGAAAAACACTCATAAGACCGTTTTCTGGCAAAGACGTTTAATTTCCCCAAATAGGTGGCTTTGCATGCACTTTAGGGGTTTGGTACATAACAGTCCGAAAAAAAGCAAAATTTAACTTTTTTTATAATGTTCTTATTTCACATAATTTCCTGAATTTTGCCCGAATTTTTGCATCTTGGTACCTGTGAAGATGAATAAGAAAGAAAAAAAAATTGTTTTTTATTTATTTATTGTTTCTCAATAAACAGTGTTATTTGTGGATTTTAGCTTTTTGGTAATTAATAAACTTAAAAACACTCATAATACACATTTCTCGTAATCTCCTTTCGTTTCCCAAAAATAGTGTTCTTTGCATGTATTTAAGCGTTTTCATTGGTAACATGATCAAAAACACTCAAAATACATGTTTTTGGTAATATTATTCTTTTTCATAAAGAGTGTTTTGCATGCCTTTTAGTGTTTTAGATAGATAGATAACTTTATTGTCAAGATGCAGCATAATAAGCTTACAAATTGAAATTTGCTTTGGCCAGAGCTCCGTACAATATAAGTTGAGTAAAAGTATATAAAAATTATGTTAAAAAGTATTTACAAAATAAAAGTTAAAATGATTGAAAGTTAAGATAATTGCACATCATACTAAGGTTACATACATGTATTAGATATATCACAGTCACACATCTATTGCACAATTGCTGTTTTAGTTCTTGGTAAAAATTTGTTTTCCTTCAGTGTAATGTGATTGCCCTACTTTTTAGTGCTTTATTGCCTATCACGGTCAAAATACTCAAAAGACACTTTTGTGGTAAAGTCTTTTTTTTTTTCCCACAAATCTATTTTCGCATTGAATTTGGGGTTTTGGTAACTAAGAATGTGAAAAGCACTCAAAATACACGCATTTATTAAGGTTGTTCTGTTTCTCAATTAGGAGTGTTATACATGAGTTTAGCATTTTTGTATCTAGGAAACCTTTCCATATACACGAGATTTTGCGTTTTTTGCCTTGTGGTTCTTTTGAACTATAAAACACTCATTATACACTTTTCTTGCAATGTCCTTTTGTTTCACAATATAGAGTGCTTTGCATCAATTTTCGAGTTTTTTATAGGTACAAACTCAAAAATACTCAAAATATAACTTTTTAGTAACGTTTTTCTATTTCTTGATATTGGTTGCTTTGCATCCGTTTTAAAGTTTTTCTAAGTAAAACACTGAGAAGACACGTTTTCAGTCACTTTGTTTTGGATTCCTATATACAGTGAGGTCCTCATTATTTATCGTTTTGGTTCCTAAAATGCTAAAAAAGAAACACTCAAAACACAGATTTATGATAAGGTCGTTTAATTTTCTCATATAGGAGGCTTTGCATGCACTTTAGGGTTTGGTACATAACAGTCCGAAAAAAAAGCTGAAATTAACTTTTTTGTTAATATTCTATTATCATATGATTGCGCTGAATTTTCCCAAAATTTTCTCATCTCGGTACTATGAAGATGAATAAGGAAAAAAAAATTCCTATTTTTTTTATATTTTTTTATTTTCTAAATAAAGAGTGTTATTTGTGGGTTTTAGCTTTTTGGTACTTAAGGAACTTAAAAAACACTCATAATACACGTTTCTCGAAATGTCCTTTTATTTCCCAAACATAATGTTCTTTGCATGTATTTATTCATTTTTATAGATAACATGATCAAAAACACTCAAAATACATGTATTTGGTAATTTTATTCTGTTTCTCCATAAAGTTTGTTTTGCATGCGTTTTAGCGGTTTGTTATATAAGGAGCTCAAAAACACTTAAAGGCAAGTTTTTGGTAAAAATTGGTGTTATTCCAATGTAATATGATTGCCCTGCTTTTTAGTGCTTTATTGCCTCTCACGCTCAAAAACACTTAAAAGACACTTTTCTGGTAATGTCATTTTTTTCTCACATAAAGATGGTTTTGCGTGCAATTTGGGATTTTTAGTAACTAAGAATGTGAAAAGCACTCAAAATACACGGATTTAGTAAGGTTGTTATGTTTCTCAATAAAGAGTGTTATTTATGAGTTTCAGCATTTTGGTATCTAGGAACCTACTCCATATCCACGAGATTTTTGTGTTTTTTGCCTTTTGGTTTGTTTGAACTATAAAAAAAACTCATACACTTTTCTTGCAAAGTCCTTTTGTTTTCTAATTTAGAGTGCTTTGCATCAATTTTCCCGTTTTTTGTAAGTAACAAGCTCAAAAACACTCAAAATATACCTTTTTGGTTATGTTTTTTCTATTTCTTGATACTGGTTGGTTTCAATCCGTTTTAGTGTTTTTCTACGTAAAACACTGAAAAGACACGTTTTGAGCAATTTTGTTTTCGATTCTCATGTAGAGTGAGTTCCTTATTATTTATTGTTTTGGTGCCTAATATGCTGGTAAGGTCGTTTAATTTCCTCATATAGGAGTCTTTGGATGCACTTTATGGTTTAGTAAATAACAGTCCGAGAAAAAAGGTAAAATTAACTTTTTTAATAATTTTCTTTTATCATATAATACCCCTGAATTTTCCCAGAATTTTGGTATCTCGGTACCTATGAAGATGAATAAAAAAAAAAAAAATATTTTTTTATTTTCTTACTTTGTTTCTAAATAAAGTGTTATTTGTGGGTTTTAACTTTTTGGTACTTAAGAAACTTAAAAACACTTATAATACACATTTCTCGTAATGTCCTTTCGTTTCGCAAACATAAGGTTCTTTAAATGTATTTAAGCGTTTTTATAGATAACATGATGAAAACCCTCAAAATATATGTTTTTGGTAATATTATTCTGTTTCTCCATAAAAGGTATTTTGCATGCGTTTTAGCGTTTTGGTATGTAATGAGCTCAAAAACACTTAAAGGCAAGTTCTTGGTAAAAGTTGTTTTTATTCCCATGTAATGTTAATACCCTGCTTTTTAGTGCTTTATTGCCTAACACGCTCAAAAACACTCAAAAGACACTTTTCTGGTAATATCATTTTTTTTCCCACATAAAGCTAGTTTTGCATGGAATTTGGGGTTTTGGTAACTAAGAATGTGAAGAAAACTCAAAGCATAGGCATTTAATAAGGTTGTTCAAAAGTGTTATTCATGAGTTCCAGCATTTTGGTATGTAAGAAACTTTTCTTCTACACACATTTGGTAAGGTATTTCTGCTTCAAAATTAAAAGTGCTATTCATGAGTTTCAGCTTTTTGGTATGTAAGAAACTTTTTTATGTAGACGAGTTCTTGTCAAACTATAAAACACTCATACACGTTTCTCGTAATGTCCTTTTCTTCGCCAATATGAAGTGCTTTCCATCCATTTTTGCATTTTTTGTAGGTAACAAGCTCAAAAACACATAAAAATATATCTTTTCGGTAATGTTATTCTATTTCTTCATATTGGTTAGTTTTCATCCGTTTTAGTGTTTTTCTACGTAAATCACTGAAAAGACACGTTTTCAGTAACATTGTTGAAATTGCTGAAAAACGATCAAAAGACAGGTTTCTGGTAAAGTCGTGTAATTTCCCCATATAGGTGAATTTGCATACACTTCAGGGTTTGTACATAACTCCGGAAAAAAGCTAAAATTATTTTTTTATATAATGTTCTTTTTTTTTTTTTTTACAAAATTTCCATTAATTTTGCCAGAATTTCACCACCTCGGTATCTATGAAGATGAATAATATAATTTTTTTTTCTCTCTATAAAGAGTGTTATTTGTGGGTTTTAGCTTTTTGATACTTAAGTAACTTAAAAACACTCATAATGCACGATTTTCGTAATGTCCTTTTGTCATACATACATAAGGATCTTTACATGTATTTAAGCGTTTTTATAGGTTACATGATCAAAAACACTCAAAATACATGTTTTTGGTAATGTTATTCTGTTTCTCCATAAAGGGTGTTTTCCATACGTTTTAGAGATTTGGTATGTAAGGAGTTAAAAAACACTTAAAGGCAAGTTCTTCGTAAAAGTTGGTTTTATTCCCATATAATGTGATTGTTCTGCTTTTTAGTACTTTGGTGCATATCACGCTCAAAAACACTAAAAAGACACTTTTTTGGAAATGTCATCTTTTTTTCCCACATGAAGGTAGTTTCGCATGTAATTTGGCATTTTCGTAACTAAGAATGTGAAAAACACTCAAAATACACAATATGGTAAGGTAGTTCTGTTTATTGATTAAAAGTGTTATTCATGCATTTAACTATTTCGGTTTGTAAGAAATTTCTTATTGTGTTTATTGCCTTGTGGTTGTTTTAAAACTATAAAACACTCATTATACACGTTTCTCGTAAAGTCCTTTTGTTTCCTAATATAGTGTGCTTTACATCATATTTGCATTTTTTGTAGGTAACAAGCTCAAAAACACTCAAAATTTATCTTTTTAGTAATGTTATTCTATTTCTTCATATAGGTTGGTTTGCATCCGCTTTAGTGTTTTTCTACGTAAAACACTGAAAAGACACGTTTTCAGTAATTTTGTTTTGGATTCACATATTGACTGACTTCCATATTATTTATCGTGTTTGTGCCTAACATGCTGAAAAACACTGAAAAGACAGGTTTCTGATAAAGTCGTTTAACTTCCCTATATAGGTGTTTTTGCATGCACTTTAGGGTTTCGTACTTAAGAATCCGAAAAAAAAATGTAATTAACTTTTTTGGTAATGTTCTTCTTTCCATATAAGGATGAGTAACAAAAAAAAAAATCCCATTTATTTATTTTTTTTGTTTATTATTTTGTTTTCTTAATAAAGAGTGTTATTTGTGGGTTTTAGCTTTTAGGTATTGAAAGAACTTAAAAAACACACATAATACACGTTTCTCGAAATGTCCTTTCGTTTCCCAAATATAAGGTTCTTTGCATGTATTTAAGTGTTTTTATAGATAATATGATCAAAAACACTCAAAATACATGTATTTGGTAATATTATTCTGTTTCTCCATAAAATGTATTTTGCAGGCGTTTTAGCGTTTTGGTATGTAAGGAGCTCAAAAACACTTAAAGGCAAGTTCTTGGTAAAATTTGGTTTTATTCCCATGTAATGTGATTGCCCTTCCTTTTAGTGCTTTATTGCGTAACACGCTCAAAAACACTGAAAAGACATGCAAGGCCTCGCATATGAGGAAATAAGAGACATTACCAGAAATCAGTCTTTTGAGTGTTTTTCAGCATGTTAGGCACCAAAACGATAAATAATAAGGAACTCTCTCTCTATGTGGGAATCCAAAAGAAAATTACTGAAAACTTGTCTTCTCAGTGTTTTACGTAGAAAAACGCTAAAACTGATGGAAACCAACCAATATCAAGAAGGAGAAAAACATTACCAAAAATATATATTTTGAGTGTTTTTGAGCTTGTTACATACAAAAAAACACAAAATTGATACAAAACACTCTATATTGGGAAACAAAGGGACGTTGCAAGAAAAGTGTATAATGAATGTTTTATAGTTCAAAAAAACCACAATCCAAAAAACGCAAAAAATCGTGTATATGGAAAAGCTTCCTAGATACTAAAATGCTGAAACTCATGAATAACACTCTTAATTGAGAAACAGAACAACCTTAATAAATGCGTGTCAAAAACACAAAAAGGCAAGTTTTTCGTAAAAGTTGGTTTTATTCCCATGTAATGTGATTGCCCTGCTTTTTAGTGCTTTATTGCCTAACATGCTCAAAAACACTCAAAGACACTTTTCTGGTAATGTCATTTTTTTCCCACTTAAAGTTAGTTTCGCATGGAATTTGGGGTTGTGGTAACTAAGAATATAAAAAACACTCAAAATACACGCATTTAGTAAGGTTGTTCTGTTTGTTGATTAAGATTGTTATTCATGAGTTTCAGCATTTTGGTATCTTAGAAACTTCTCCACACACGAGTTTTTGCGTTGTTTGCCTTGTGATTCTGGTGAAACTATAAAACACTCATTATACACGTTTTTCGTTATGTCCATTTTTTTCTAATATACAGTGCTTTGCATCCATTTTTGTGTTTTCTTTTATGTAACAAGCTCAAAAACACACAAAATATATTTTTCTGGTAATATTATTCTATTATTTCATATTCGTTGGTTTGCATCCGTTTTAGCGTTTTTCTACGAGGAAATTAAACGACTTTAATATGGAAGTCACTCTATATGGGAATCCAAAACAAAATTACTGAAAACGTGTCTTTTCAGTGTTTTACGTAAAAAACGTTAAAACTGATGCAAACAGACCAAAATGAAGAAATAGAATAACATTACCAAAAAGATATATTTTAAGTATTTTGAGCTTGTAACCAACAAAAAAAAAAAAAAAAAAACGCAAAAATATATGCAAAGCACTCTATATTGGGAAACAAAAAGACATTACGAAAAATGTCTATAATGAGTATTTTATAGTTTCACAAGAACCACAAAGCAAAAACCGCAAAAACTAGTGTATATGGAGAAGTTTCTTAGATACCAAAATGCTGAAACTACTACGCATTTAGTAATGTTATTCTTTCTTAATTAAGAGTGTTACTCTTAATTAAGAAAGAATAACATTACTAAATGCGTGTATTTTGAGTGTTTTTCACATTCTTAGTTACTAGATCACGAAATTGCATGCGAAAGAAGCTTGATGTGGAAAAAAAATGATATAACCAGAAAAGTGTCTTTTGAGGGTTTTTGAGAGAGTTAGGCAATAAAGCACTAAAAAGGAGGGCAATCACATTACAACGGAATAAAACAAACTTTTACCAAGAACTTGCCTTTAAGTGTTTTTTAACTCCTTATATACCAAAACGCTAAAACACATGCAAAACACCCTTTATGGAGAAACAGATTAACATTACAAAAAACATATATTTTGAGTGTTTTTAATCATGTTACCTCTAAAAACACTTAAATACATGCTAAGAACCCTATGTCTGGGAAACGAAAGGACATTACGAAAAACGTGTATTATGCGTGCTTTTAAGTTCCATAAGTAACAAAAAGCTAAAACCTCTTTATAAAGAAAAAAAATAAAGAAATTATAAAAAAAAATAGGATTTTTTTTTTATTCTTCTTCATAGGTACTGAGATGCCAAAATTCTGGCAAAATTCAGGGAAATTATGTGTAAAAAGAACATTATCAAAAATGTTAATTTTAGCTTTTTTTCGGACTGTTATGTACCAAACCATGAAGTGTATGCAAACACAATTATATGGAGAAATCAGACGACTTTGCGAGAAAGCTTTGTTATTCTTCTTCATAGGTACTGAGATGCCAAAATTCTGGCAAAATTAAGGGAATTTATGTGTAAAAAGAACATTATCAAAAATGTTAATTTAGGTTTTTTTTCGGACTCTTATGTACCAAACCATGAAGTGCATGCAAACCCAATTATATGGAGAAATCAAACGACTTTGCGAGAAACGAAGTGTTTTTGAGCATGTTAGTCACCAAAACAATAAATAATATTGAAATCATTCTATGTGGTAATCCAAAACAAAATTACTTTAAACGTGTCTTTTTCGTGTTTTATGTAGAAAAACGCTAAAACGGATGCAAGCCAACCAATATAAAGAAATAGAATAAGATTACGAAAAAGGTATATTTTGAGTGTTTTTTTAGCTTTTTACTTACAAAAAAAAAAAAAAAAACGCGAAAATGGATGGAAAGCTCTCTCAATTGGTTAACAAAAGGACATTACGAGAAACGTGTATAATGAGTGTTTTATAGATTCTCAAGAATCACAAGACAAAAAACGCAAAAACTAGTATATATGGAGAAGTTTCTTAGATACCAAAAAGGTGAAACTCCTGAATAACACTATCAATTGAGAAACAGAACAACCTTACCAAATCCGTGTATTTTGAATATTTTTCACATTCTTAGTTACCAAAACCCCAAATTTTATGTGAAAGTAGCTTTATGTGGGAAAAAAAATGACATTACCAGAAAAGTGTCTTTCAAGTGTTTTTTTTTTTTTAGCATGATAAGCAATAAAGCACTAAAAAGCAGGGCAATCACATTACATGGTAATAAAATCAACTTTTACTAAGTGTTTTTTCTAATTGTTTTTGAGCTCCTTATATACCAAAACGCTAAAACGCATGTAAAACACCCTTTATTTAGAAACGGGATAACATTACCAAAAACATGTATTTTTATTGTTTTTGATCATGTTACCTATAAAAACGCTTAAAAACATGCAAACAATCTTATGTTTGGGAAACGAAAGGACATTTCGAGAAACGTGTATTATGAGTGTTTTTAAGTTAAGTACCAAAAAGCTAAAACCCACAAATAACACTCTTTATAGAGAAAAAATAAATAAATAAATAAATAGAAAAATAGGATTTTTTTTTATTCATCTTCATAGGTACCGAGATGCTAAAATTCTGCCAGAAATTCAGGGAAATTGTGTGAAAAAAGAACATTATGAAAAAGAGTTAATTTTAGCTTTTTTTTCGGACCCTAAAGTGCATGTGGAAATTAAACGACCTTACCAGAAACCTGTCTTTTGTGTTTTCTTCAGCATGTTAGGCACCAAAACGATAAATAATATGGAAGTCACAAAATGTGGAAATCCATCACAAAATTACTGAAAAAGTATCTTTTCAGTGTTTTACGTAGAAAAACGCTAAATCGGATGCAAACCAACGACTATGGAGAAATGGTGTTTTTCAGCTTCTTACCTTAAAAAAACGCGAAAATGGATGGAAAGCACTCTATATTGGGATATAAAAGGACATTACGAGAAACGTGTATAATGAGTGTTTTATAGTTTCACAACAGCCACAAGGCAAAAAACGCAAAACTCGGTGTATATGGAGAAGTTTCTTAGATACCAAAATTCTGAAACTCAGAAATAACACTCTTAATTAAGAATACAGAACAACCTTACCAAATGCATGTATTTTGAGTGCTTTTCACATTCTTAGATACCAAAACCAAAAATTGCATGCGAAACTAGCTTTATGTGGGAAAATAATGACATTACCAAAAAAGTGTCTTTTGAGTGTTTTTGATCGTGATAGGCACTAAAGCTCTAAAAAGGAGGGCAATCACATTACATGGGAATAAAACCAACTTTTACCAAGAACATGCCTTTACGTGTTTTTGAGCTTCTTACCTATCAAAACGCTAAAACGCTTGCAAAACACCCTTTATTTTAGAAACAGAATAACATTACCAGAAACATGTATTGTGAGTGTTTTTTATTGTTACCTATAAAAATGCCTAAATACATGGAAAGAACCCTATGTTTGGAAAAGGAAAGGACATTACGAAAATCGGGTATTATGAGTGTTTTTAAGTTCCTTAAGTACCAAAAAGCAAAAACCCACAAATAACACTCTTTATTTAGAAAAAAAAGTAATAAAATAAAAAAAAATAGGATTTTTTTTTTGTTATTCATCTTCATAGGTACCGAGATGCCAAAATTCTGGGAAAATTCAGGACTATTATATGTTAAAACAAAAATGATCAAAAAAGTAAATTTTAGCTTTTTTTTTCGGACTGTTATGTACCAAACCCTAAAGTGCATCCAAAGACTCCTATATGAGGAAATTAAACGAGCTTACCAGAAATCTTTTTTTTGAGTGTTTTTCAGCATGTTAGACACCAAAACGATAAGTAATAAGCAACTCACTCTATATGAGAATCCAAAACAAAAATACTGAAAAAGTGTTTTTTCTTTCTTTTACGTAGAAAAACACTAAAACGGATGCAAACCTACCAATATCAAGAAATAGAAAAACATTACCAAAAAGGTATATTTTGAGTGTTTTTGAGCTTGTTACCTACAAAAAACGCGAAAATTGATGCAAAGCAATCTATATTAAAAAACAAAAGGACTTTGCAAGAAAAGTGTATAATGAGTTTTTTATAGTTCAAAAGAACCAAAAGGCTAAAAACACAAAAACTCGTGTATATGGAGAAGGTTCCTAGATACCAAAATGCTGAAACTCTTAATTGAGAAACAGAACAGCCTTACTAAATGCGTGTATTTTGAGTGCTTTTACAATTCTTAGTTACCGAAACCCCAAATTGCATGCAAAACCACCTTTATTTGAGAAAAAAAAAATGACATTACCAGAAAAGTGTCTTTTATGTGTTTTTGAGCGTGATATGCAATAAAGCACTAAAAAGCAGGGCAATAATATTACACTGGAATAACACCATTTTATACCAAAAACTTACCTTTAAGTGTTTTTGAGCTCCTTATATAACAAACCGCTAAAACCCATACAAAAACAAACTTTATGGAGAAACAGAACATTACCAAAAACATGTATTTTGAGTGTTTTTGATATTGTTATCTATAAAAACGCTTAATTACATGCAAATTTATACCAAAAACTTACCTTTAAGTGTTTTTGAGCTCCTTATATAACAAACAGCTAAAACCCATACAAAAACAAACTTTATGGATATTGTTATCTATAAAAACGCTTAATTACATGCAAAGAACATTATGTTTGGGAAACAAAAGGATATTACGAGAAACGTGTATTATGAGTGTTTTTTTTTAAGTTCCTTAAGTACCAAAAAGCTAAAACCCACCAATAACAGTCTTTATTTAGAAAATGAAAAATAAAAATATAAAAAAAAATAGTTTTTTTTTTTTTGTTATTCATATTCATATGTACCGAGATGCCAAAATTCTGGGAAAATTCAGGGCAATCATATGATAAAAGAATATTATCAAAAAAGTTAATTTCCGGTTTTTTTTATTGGACTGTTATGTACCAAACCTTAAAGTGCATGCAAAGATTCCTATATGAGGAAATTAAACGACCTTACCAGAAATATGTGTTTTGAGTGTTTTTTAGCATGTTAGGCACCAAAACGATATATAATAAAGAACTCACTCTATATGGGAATCCAAAAAAAAGCTACTGAAAACGTGTCTTCTCAGTGTTTTACGTAGAAAAACTCTAAAACGGATGCAAAGCAACCAATATCAAGAAATAGAAAAACGTTACTAAAAATGTATATTTTGAGTGTTTTTGAGCATGTTACCTACAAAAAACGCGAAAATTAATGCAAAGCACTCTATATTGGGAAAGAAAAGGACATTGCAAGAAAAATGTATAATGAGTGTTTTATAGTTCATAAGAACTGCGAGGCAAAAAACGCAAAATCTCGTGTATATGGAGAGGTTTCCTAGATACAAAAATGCTAAAACTCATGTATAACACTCCTAATTGAGAAACAGAACAGCGTGTATTTTTATTGCTTTTCACATTCTTATCAAAACCCAAAATTGCATGCGAAAATAGATTTATGGGAAAAAAAAAGACTTTACTTGAAAAATGTCTTTTGAGTGTTTTTGAGCGTGATAGAAAATAAAGCACTAAAAAGGAGGGCAATCACATTACGTTGGAGGAAATTGAATTTTTACCAAGAACTTGCATTTATGTGTTTTTGAGCTCATTATATACCAAAACACTAAAACGCATGCAAAACACTCTTTATGGTGAAACAGAATAACATTACCAAAAACATGTATTTTGAGTGTTTTTGATCATGTTACCAATAAAAAAGCTTAAATAAATGCAAAGAACACTATTTTTGGGAAACGAAAGGAGATTACGAGAAACGAGTATTATGAGTGTTTTTAAGTTCATTAATTACCAAAAAGCTAAAAGCCACAAATAACACTCTTTATTTAGAAACAATAAATAAATAAAAAATTAAATAAATACAAGATTTTTTTTCTTTCTTATTCATATTCACAGGTACCGAAATGCCAAAATTCGGGCAAATTTTAGGAAATTATGTGAAATGAGAATATTATCAAAAAAGTTAAATTTAGCTTTTTTTTTTCTAACTGTTATGTACCAAACCCCTAAAGTGCATGCAAAGCCACCTATATGTGGAAATTAAATGTCTTTGCTAGAAAACGGTCATATGAGTGTTTTTAAGCATGTTAAGAACCAACACGATAAATGACATGGAAGTCAATCTATATGGGAATCCAAAACAAAATTACTAAAAACGTGTCTTTTCGGTGTTTTACGTAGAAAAACGCTAAAACGGATGTAAACCAAGCAATATGAAGAAATAAAATAACATTACCGAAAAGGTATATTTTAAGTGTTTTTGAAATTGTTACCTACAAAAAACGCGAAAATGGATGGAAAGCACTCTATATTGGGAAGCAAAAGGACATTACGAGAAACGTGTATAATGAGTCTTTTATAGTTTCACAAGAACTACAAGGCAAAAAACGCAAAAACTCGTGTATATTGAGAAGTTTCTAACATTCCAAAATGCTGTAACTCTGGAACAACACTCTTAATTGAGAAACAGAACAATCTTAATAATTGCGTGTATTTTGAGTGCTTTTCACAATTCTTAGTTACCAAAACCCCAAATTGCATGCGAATCCAGCTTTTTGTGGGAAAAAAATTACATTACCAGAAAAATGTCTTTTGAGTTTTTTTGAGCGTGTTAGGCAATAAAGCACTAAAAAGCAGGGTAATCACATTACATTGGAATAAAACCAATTTTTAACAAGAACTTGCCTTTAAGTGTATTTTGAGCTCCTTATATGCCAAAACACTAAAATGCATGCAAAATACACTTGATGGTGAAACAGAATAACATTACCAAAAACATGTATTTTGAGTGTTTTTGATCATGTTACCAATAAAACGCTTAAATATATGCAAAAAACCGTATTTTTGGGAAATGAAAGGACATTACGAGAAACGTGTATTATGACTGCTTTTAAGTTCATTAACTACGAAAAAGCTAAAAGCCATACATTACACTCTTTATTGACAAAAAAAAGTAAATAATTAAAAAAATACGATTTTTTTTTTTCATTCTTATTCATCTTCACAGGTAACGAGGTGCCAAAATTCGGGCAAAGTTCAGGAAATTATATGAAATAAAAACATTATCAAAAAAGTTAAATTTAGCTTTTTTTTCGGACTGTTATGTACCAAACGGACTGTTATGTACCAAAGTGCATGCAAAGCCACCTATATGGGGAAATTAAACGTTTGCCAGAAAACTGTCTTATGAGTGTTTTTCAGCATGTTAGGAACCAACATGATAACACACAAGGAAGTCAATCTATATGAGAATCAAAAACAAAATTACTGAAAACGTGTCTTTTCGGTGTTTTACGTACAAAACGCTAAAACGGATGCAAACTAACCAAAATGAAGAAATAGAATAACATTACCAAAAAGGTATATTTTGAGTGTTTTTGAAATTGTTACCTACAAAAAACGCGAAAATGGATGGAAAGCACTCTATATTGGGAAGCAAAAGGCATCAAAAAGCATGTTAGGCATCAAAACGATAAATAATATGAAAGTCACTCTATATGGATATCCAAAACAAAATTACTGGAAACGTGTCTTTTAAAAGATTTACGTAGAAGAACGCAAAAACGGAGGCAAACCAACCAATTTGAAGGAATAGAATAACATTACCAAAAATGTATATTTTGTGTGTTTTTGAGCTTGTTACATAAAAAGAAACTCGAAAATGGATGCAAAGCACTCTATATAAGGAAAAAAAGGACATAATGAGAAACGTGTATAATGAGTGTTTTATAGTTCATCAGAATCACAAGTCATAAAACGCAAAAACTCGACTGTATGGAGAAGTTTCTAAGATACAAAAATACTGAAACTCATGAATAACACTCTTAATCAAGAAACAGAACAACCTTACTAAATGCGTGTATTTTGAGTGTTTTTTTACATTCTTAGTTACCAAAACCCCAAATTCCATGCGAAACTAGCTTTATAAGGGAAAAAAATGACATTACCAGAAAAGTGTCTTTGAGTGTTTTTGTGCGTGTTAGGCAATAAAGCACTAAAAAGCAGGGCAATCACATTACATGGGAATAAAACCAACTTTTACGAAGAACTTGCCTTTTAGTGTTTTTGACACGCATTCAGTAAGGTTGCTCTATTTCTCAATTAAGAGTGTTATTCATGAGTTTCAGTATTTACACGAGTTTTTGCGTTTTTTGCCTTGTGGATTTTTTGAACTAAAAAACATTCATTATACATTTTTCTCGCAATGTTTTCTACGTAAAACACTGAGAAGACACGTATTCAGTAATTTTCTTTTGGATTCCCACATAGAGTGAGTTCCTTATTATTTATCGTTTTGGTGCCTAACATGCTGAAAAACACTCAAAAGACAGATTTCTGGTAACGTCTTTAATTTCCTCATATGGGAGGCTTTGCATGTCTTTTCAGTGTTTTTGAGCGTGTTACGCAATAGAGCACTAAAAGCCAGGGCAATCACATTACATGAGAATAAAACCAAATTTTACCAAGAACTGGCCTTTAAATGTTTTTGAGCTTCTTACATACCAAAACGCTAAAACGCATGCAAAATACATTTTATGGAGAAACAGAATAACCTTACCAAATACATGTATTTTGAGTGTTTTTGATCATGTTATCTAAAAAAACGCTTAAAAACATGCAAAGAACCTTATGTTTGGGAAACGAAAGAACATTACAAGAAACGAGTATTATGAGTGATTTTTAAGTTCCTTCAGTACCAAAAAGCTAAAACCCACAAATAACACTCTTTAGAAAAAAATAAATAAATAAAAAAAAAATGTTTGTTTTTCATCTCCATAGGTACCGAATTGCCAGTATTCTGCCAAAATTCAGGGAATTTATTTGAAAAAAAAAAGAACATTGTCATAAAAGTTAATTATAGCTTTTTTTTCTAATTGTTATGTACCAAAACTTAAAGTGCATGCAAAGCCACCTATATAGGTTAAACGACTTTACCAGAAACCTGTCTTTTCAATGTTTTCAGCATGTTAGGCACCAATACGATATGAAATATGAAAATCAGTCAATATCCAAAACAAAATTACTGAAAACGTGTCTTTTCAGTGTTTTACGTAGAAAAACGCTAAAGCGGATACAAACCATCCTATATGAAGAAATAGAATAACATTACCAAAAAGATATTTTTTGAGTGTTTTTGAACTTGTTACCAACAAAAATTGCAAAAAATGGATGTAAAGCACTCTATATTAGGAAACAAAAGGACATTACGAGAAACGTGTATAATGAGTGTTTTATAGTTTTAAAAGAACCACTAGGCAATAAACGTAAAAACTCGTGTATATAGAGAAATTTTTACATACCAAAATGATGAAATGCATGAATAACACTTTTAATCGATAAACAGAACTACCTTACCAAATTGTGTATTTTAAGTGTTTTTCACATTCTTAGTTATAAAAATGCCAAATTACATGCGAAACTAGCTTCATTTGGGGAAAAAATGACATTACCAGAAAATTGTCTTTTGAGTGTTTTTGAGCGTGATATGCAACAAAACACTAAAAAGCAGAACGATCACATTACATGAGAATAAAACCAATTTGTACGAAGAATTTGCCTTTAAGTGTTTTTTAACCCCTTATATACCAAACCGCTAAAACGCATGAAAAACAAACTTTATGGAGAAACAGAATAACATTACCAAAAACATGTATTTTGAGTGTTTTTGATCATGTTATCTATAAAAACGCTTAAGTGCATGCAAAGAATATTATGTTTGGGAAACAAAAGGACATTACTAGAAACGTGTATTATGAGTGTTTTTATAAGTTTCTTAAGTACCAAAAAGCTAAAACCCACAAAAACACTCTTTATTTAGAAAATAAAAAAAATAAAAAAATAAATAAATAAATAGGATTTTTTTTTTTTTGTAATTCATATTCATAGGTACCGAGATTCCAAAATTCTGGAAAAATTCAGGGCAATTATGTGATAAAAGAATATTATCAAAAAAGTTAATTTCAGCTTTTTTTGGACATTGGACATTGCAAGAAAAGTGTATAATGAGAGTTTTATAGTTCAAAAGAACCACAAAGCAAACAACGCAAAAACTCGTGTATATGGAGAGATTTCCTAGACACCAAAATGCTGAAACTCATGAATAACACTCTTAATTGAGAAACAGAACAACCTTAATAAATGCGTGTATTTTGAGTGCTTTTCACACTCTTAGTTACCAAAAACCCCAAATTACATGCGAAAATAGCTTTGTGGGGAAAAAAATGACTTTACCAGAAAAGTATCTTTTGAATGTTTTTCAACGTGATAGGTAATAAAGCACTCAAAAGCAGGACAATCACATTATATTGGAATAAAACCATTTTTTACCAAGAACTTGCCTTTAAGTGTTTTTGAGCTCCTTTTATACAAAACTGCTAAAACGATTGCAAAACACACTTTAAGGAGAAACAGAATAACATTACCAAAGCCTTGTATTTTGAGTGTTTTTGATCACGTTATCTATAAAAACGCTTAAATACATGCAAAGAACCTTATGTTTGGGAAACGAAAGGACATTACGAGAAACGTGTATTATGAGTGTTTTTAATAACCTTAAGTACCAAAAAGGTAAATCCCACAAATAACACTCTTTATTGAGAAAAAAATAAATAAATAAATAAAAAATAAAAAATTATGATTTTTATTATTTTTTTTTTATTTATCTTCACAGGTACCAAAATGCCAAAATTCTGGGAAAATTCAGGGCAATTATATGATAAAAGAATATTACCAAAAAAGTTAATTTTAGCTTTTTTATATACCAAACCCTAAAGTGCATGCAAAGCCTCCTATATAAGGAAATTAAACCACCTGATCAGAAATCTCTCTTTTGAGTGTTGTTCAGCATGTTAGGCACCAAAACAATAAATAATAAGGAACTCACTCTATATGGGAATTCAAAACAAAATTACTGAAAACGTGTCTTCTCAGTGTTTTACGTAGAAAAACGCTAACACGGATGCAAACAAACCAATATACCAAAAAGGTATATTTTGAGTGTTTTTGAGCTTTTTACCTATAAAAAACACGAAAATTGATGCAAAGCACTCTTTAATGGGAAAGAAAAGGACATTGCATGAAAAGTGTATAATGCGTGTTTTATAGTTTAGAACAACCATAAGACAAAAAATGCAAAAACTAGTGTATATGAAGAAGTTTCTTAGATAGCAGAATGCTGAAACTCATGAACAACACTCTTAATTGAGAAACAGAACAATCTTACTAAATGTGTGTATTTTGAGTGCTTTTCACATTCTTAGTTACCAAAACCCCAAATTGCATGCGAAACCAGCTTTATGTGGGAAAAAAAATGACATTACCAGAAAAATGTCTTTTGAGTGTTTTTGAGCGTGTTAGGCAACGAAGCACTGAAAAGCAGGGCAATCACATTGCATTGAATGAAACCAATTTTTAATGAGAACTTGCCTTTAATTTTTTTTGAGCGCCTTATACACAAAAACACTAAAACGCATGCGAAATACACTTTATGGTGAAACATAATAACATTACCAAAAACATGTATTTTGAGTGTTTTTGATCATATTTCCAATAAAAACGCTTAAATGACATTACCAGAAAAATGTCTTTTAAGTGTTTTTGAGCGTGATATGTAACAAAGCACTAAAAAGCAGAAAAAATCACATAACTTGGGTATAAAACCAATCTTTACGAAGAACTTGCCTTTAAGTGTTTTTTTTTAACTCCTTACATACCAAAACGCAAAAACGCATGTTAAACATCCTTTATGGAGAAACAGAATAACATTACCAAAAATATGTATTTTGATTTTGATTGATTTTGAGGTTTTTGGTAACTAAGAATGTGAAAAGCACTCAAAATACACGCATTTAGTAAGGTTATTCTGTTTCTCAATTAAGAGTGTTATTCATGAGTTTCAGCATTTTGGTATCTAAGAAATCTCTCCATATACACGAGTTTTTGCCTTGTTTGCTTTGTGGTTCTTTTGAACTATAAAACTCTCATTATACACTTTTCTTGCAATATCCTTTTGTTTCCCAATATAGAGTACTTTGCATCAATTTTCGCGTTTTTGTAGGTAAAAAGCTCAAAAACACTCAAAATATATATTTTTGGTAACGTTTTTCTATTTCTTGATATTGGTTAGTTTGCATCCGTTTTAACGTTTTTCTACGTAAAACACTGAGAAGACACGTTTTTAGTAACTTTGTTTTGGATTCCCATATAGAGTGAGATCCTTATTATTTATCGTTTTGCCCTGCTTTTTAGTGCTTTATTGCCTAACACGCTCAAAAACACTCAAACACACTTTTCTGGTAATGTCATTTTTTTCCCACATAAAGCTAGTTTCGCATGGAATTTGGGGTTCTGGTAACTAAGAATGCAAAAAAACATTCAAAATACACGCATTTAGTAAAGTTGTTCTGTTTCTTGATTAAGAATATTATTCATGAGTTTCAGTATTTTGGTATCTTAGAAACTTCTCCATACAGTCGAGTTTTTGCGTTTTTTGCCTTGTGATTCTGGTGAACTATAAAACTCTCATTATACACGTTTCTCATTATGTCCTTTTTTTTCCTTATATAGAGTGCTTTGCATCCATTTTCGAGTTTCTTTTCATGTAACAAGCTCAAAAAAACACAAAATATACTTTTTTGGTAATGTTATTCTATTCCTTCAAATTGGTTGCTTTTGCCTCCGTTTTAGCGTTTTTCTACGTAAATCTTTTAAAAGACACGTTTCCAGTAATTTTGTTTTGGATTTCCATATAGAGTGACTTTCATATTATTGATCGTTTTGGTGCCTAATATGCTTTTTGGTGCCTTTTGCTTCCCAACATAGAGTGCTTTCCATCCATATTCGCGTTTTTTATAGGTAACAATTTCAAAAACACTCAAAATATACCTTTTTGGTAATGTTATTCTATTTCTTAATTTTTTGTTAGTTTGCATCCGTTTTAGCGTTTTGTACGTAAAACACCGAAAAGACACGTTTTCAGTAATTTTGTTTTAGATTCTCATATAGATTGACTTCCTTGGGTTTTATCATGTTGGTTCCTAACTTGCTGAAAAACACTCATAAGACAGTTTTCTGGCAAAGACGTTTAATTCCCCAATATAGGTGGCTTTGCATGCACTTTAGGGGTTTGGTACATAACAATCCGAAAAAAAAGCTAAATTTAACTTTTTTTATAATGTTCTTATTTCATATAATTTCCTGAACTTTGCCCGAATTTTGGCACCTCGTTACCTGTGAAGATGAATAAGAATGAAAAAAAAAAATCGTATTTTTTTATTTATTGATTTTTTTTGTCAATAAAGAGTGTAATTTGTGGCTTTTAGCTTTTTCGTACTTAATGAACTTAAAAACACTCATAATACACGTTTCTCGTAATGTCCTTTAATTTCCCAAAAATACGGTTCTTTGCATATATTTAAGCGTTTTTATTGGTAACATGTTCAAAAACACTCAAAATACATGTTTTTGGTAATGTTATTCTGTTTCACCATCAAGTGTATTTTGCATGCATTTTAGTGTTTTGGTATATAAGGAGCTCAAATACACTTAAAGGCAAGTTCTTGTTAAAAATTGGTTTTATTCCAATGTAATGTGATTGCCCTGCTTTTTAGTGCTTTATTGCCTAACACGCTCAAAAACACTCAAAAGACATTTTTCTGGTAATGTCATTTTTTTACCCACAAAAAGCTGGATTCGCATGTAATTTGGGGTTTTGGTAACTAAGGACGTGAAAAGCACTCAAAATACACGCATTTAGTAATTTTGTTCTGTTTCTCAATTAAGAGTGTTGTTCCAGAATTTCAGCATTTTGGAATGTAAGAAACTTCTCAATATACACGAGTTTTTGCCTTTTTTACCTTGTAGTTCTTGTGAAACTATAAAACACTCATTATACACGTTTCTCGTAATGTCCTTTTGCTTTCCAATATAGAGTGCTTTCCATCCATTTTCGCGTTTTTTGTAGGTAACAATTTCAAAAGCACTTAAAATATACCTTTTTGGTAATGTTATTTTATTTCTTCATATTGGTTGGTTTACATCCGTTTTAGCGTTTTTCTACGTAAAACACCGAAAAGACACGTTTTTAGTAATTTTGTTTTGGATTCCCATATAGATTGACTTCCATGTTATTTATCGTGTTGGTTCCTAACATGCTGAAAAATACTCATATGACCGTTTTCTTGCAAAGACGTTTAATTGGCTTTGCATGCACTTTAGGGGTTTGGTACATAAGAGTTCGAAAAAAAAGCTAAATTTAACTTTTTTGATAATGTTCTTATTTCACATAATTTCCTGAAATTTGCCCGAATTTTGGCATTTCGGTACCTGTGAAGATGAATAAGAAAGAAAAAAAATACTGTATTTTTTTATTTATTTTTTTTTATTGTTTCTCAATAAAGAGTGTTATTTGTGGCTTTTAGCTTTTTGGTAATTAATGAACTTAAAAACACTCATAATACTCGTTTCTCGTAATCTCCTTTCGTTTTCCAAAAATAGTGTTCTTTGCATTTATTTAAGCGTTTTTATTGGTAACATGATCAAAAACACTCAAAATACATGTTTTTGGTAATGTTATTCTGTTTCACCATAAAGAGTGTTTTGCATGCGTTTTAGTGTTTTGTTATATAAGGAGCTCAAAAACACATAAATGCAAGTTCTTGGTAAAAAATTCGTTTTCCTCCAATGTAATGGGATTGCCCTCCTTTTTAGTGCTTTATTTTCTATCACGCTCAAAAACACTCAAAAGACACTTTTCTGGTAGTCTTTTTTTTTTTCCCCCAGAAATCTATTTTCGCATGCAATTTGCAGTTTTGCTAACTAAGAATGTGAAAAGCACTCAAAATACACGCATTTATTAAGGCTGTTCTGTTTCTCAATTAGGAGTGTTATACATGAGTTTTAGCATTTTTGTATCTAGGAAACCTCTCCATATACACGAGATTTTGCGTTTTTTGCCTTGTGGTTCTTTTGAACTATAAAACACTCATTATACACTTTTCTTGCAATGTCCTTTTGTTTCCCAATATAGAGTGCTTTGCATCAATTTTCGCGTTTTTTGTAGGTAACATGCTCAAAAACACTCAAAATATACCTTTTTAGTAATGTTTTTCTATTTCTTGATATTGGTTGCTTTGCATCCATTTTAGCGTTTTTCTACGTAAAACACTGAGAAGACACGTTTTCAGTAGCTTTTTTTCGGATTCCCATATAGAGTGAGTTCCTTATTATTTATCGTTTTGGTGCCTAACATGCTAAAAAACACTCAAAACACATATTTCTGGTAAGATCGTTTAATTTCCTCATATAGGAGTCTTTGCATGCACTTTAAGGTTTGGTACATAATAGTCCGAAAAAAAAAAACCGGAAATTAACTTTTTTGATAATATTCTTTTATCATATGATAGCCCTGAATTTTCGCAGAATTTTGGCATCTCGGTACCTATGAATATGAATAACAAAAAAAAAAAATCTATTTTATATTAAATTAAATTTTATATTTATATTTTTTATTTTCTAAATAAAGAGTGTTATTGGTGGGTTCTAGCTTTTTGGTACTTAAGGAACTTTAAAAAAAACTCATAATACACGTTTCTCGTAATATCCTTTTGTTTCCCAAACATAATGTTCTTTGCATGTAATTAAGCGTTTTTATAGATAACAATATCGAAAACACTCATAATACATGTTTTTGGTAAGGATGTTCTGTATTCTTAATTAAGAGTGTTATTTCTGAGTTTCAGCATTTTGGTATCTGAGAAATTTTTTTTTTTTTTTTTTTTTTTTTGCGATTTTTGCCTCTTGGCTGTTATGAAACTATAAAACATTCATTATACACGTTTCTCGAAATGTCCTTTTGTATCCCAATATAGAGTGCTTTTCATCCATTTTCGCGTTTTTTGAAGGTAAGAAGCTCAAAAACTCTCAAAATATACCGTTTTGGTAATGTTATTCTATTTCTCCATATTCGTTGGTTTGCATCCGATTTAGCGTTTTTATACGTAAAACACTGAAAAGACACTTTTTCAGTAATTTTGTGATGGATTCCCACATTTAGTGACTTCCAGTGTGTATAAAGGAGGGGAATCACATTACATGGGAATAAAACCAACTTTTAAGTGCTTTTTAACTCCTTATATACCAAAACGCTAAAACACATGCAAAACACCCTTTTTGGAAAAACAGATTAACATTTCCAAAAACATTTATTTTGAGTGTTTTTCATCATGTTACCTCTAAAAAGGCTTAAATACATGCAAAGAACCCTATGTCTGGGAAACGAAAGGACATTATGAGAAACGTGTATTATGTGTGTTTTTAAGTTCCTTAAGTACCAAAAAGCTAAAACCTCTTTATAGAGAAAAAATAAAGAAATAATAAAAAAATAGGATTTTTTTTTATTCCTCTTCATAGGTACTGAGATGCCAAAATTCTGGCAAAATTCAGGGAAATTATGTGTAAAAAGAACATTATCGAACAAAGTTAATTTTAGCTTTTTTTTTTTCGGACTGTTATGTACCAAACCATGAAGTGAATGCAAAGCCAACTATATGGGGAAATTAAACGACTTTATGAGAAACCTGTGTTTCTAGTGTTTTTCAGCATGTTAGTCACCAAAACAATAAATAACATTGAAGTCATTCTATGTGGGAATCCAAAACAAAATTACTTTAAACGTGTCTTTTTCGTGTTTTACGTAGAAAAACGCTAAAACGGATGCAAACCAACCAATATGAAGAAATAGAATAAGATTACCAAAAAGGTATAATATGAGTGTTTTTTTTTAGCTATTTACTTACAAAAAACACGGAAATGGATGCAAAGCTCTCTCTATTGGTTAACAAAAGGACATTATGAGAAACGTGTATAATGAGTGTTTTATAGATTCTCAAGAATCACAAGGCAAAAAACGCAAAAACTCATATATATGGAGAAGTTTCTTAGATACCAAAATGCTGAAACTCCTGAATAACACTCTAAATTGAGAAACAGAACAACCTTACCAAATGCGTGTATTTTGAGTGTTTTTCACATTCTTAGTTACCAAAACCCCAAATTTTATGTAAGAGTAGCTTTATGTTGGAAAAAAAGTGACATTACCAGAAAAGTGTCTTTTAAGTGTTTTTTTTTTTTTTTGCATGATAGGCAATAAAGCACTAAAAAGCAGGGCAATCACATTACATGGGAATAAAACTAACTTTTACTAACAATTTGCCTTTAAGTGTTTTTGAGCTCGTTATGTATCAAAACGCTAAAACGAATGCAAAACACCCTTTTATGGAGAAAGAGAATAACATTACCAAAAACATGTATTTTGAGTGTTTTTGATCATGTTACCTATAAAAACTCTTAAATACATGCAAAGAACCTTATGTTTGGGAAATTAAAGGGCATTTCGAGAAACATGTATTACAAGTGTTTTTAAGTTCTTTAAGTACCATTTAGCTAAAACCCATAAATAACACTGTTTATAGAAAAATAAATAAATAAATGAATAAAAAGATAGGAATTTATTTATTTTTTGTTATTTATCTTCATAGGTACCAAGATGCCAAAATTCTGGCAAAATTCAGGAAAATTATGTGAAAAAAGAAAATTATGAAAAAATAATAATTTTAGCTTTTTTTCGGACTGTGATGTACCAAACCCTAAAGTGCATCCAAAGCCACCTATATGAGGAAATTAAACGACTTTACGAGAAACCTGTATTTTGAGTGTTTTTCAGCATGTTAGGCACCAAAACGATATATAATATGGAAGTCACTCAATATGGGAATCCATCACAAAATTACTGAAAAAGTGTCTTTTCAGTGTTTTACGTAGAAAAACGCTAAAACGGATGCAAACCAACGAATATACCAAAAAAATATACCAAAAAAGGTATATTTTCACTATTTTTGAGCTTCTTATCTACAAAAAACGCGAAAATGGATAGAAAGCACTCTATATTGAGATACAAAAGGACATTACGAGAAAATTGTATAATGAGTGTTTTATAGTTTCACAAGAACCACAAGGCAAAAAACGCATTTACATAAAGGTGTGTTTTGAGTAATTATTATCGTTTTAGGAAGAGAAACGTACAAAAACGTCAAAATGGATGCAAACTACTTAATAAGGGATACGAAAAGACACTACGAGAAACGTTTATTATGAATGTTTTTGAACTTCTTAATTATGAAAACGCTTAAAACGCATGAATAATACTCTATATCAAGAAACAGAGAGAAAAAAAAAAACGTGTAATTTGAGTGTATTTCATATTCTTAGATGCCATATCGTGAAAATACATATAATTTACCCTATATGGCGAAACAAAAAGTGATTAAGAAAATCGCGCATTATGAGTGTTTTTGAGTTTCTTAGGTACAAAAACGCTAAAACACATGAATCTAGTTTCGCACAAAAAAACATGGAAAAAAAACCCTATAAAGGAAAACGAAACAATATTACCAAAATCGTGTCTTTTTTTGGATTTACTTACGTAATAAAACGCTGAAACCCATGCAAAAAAAAAAAAAATAAATAAATAAATAAAATAAAATAAAATATAAATAAATAAATAAATAAATAAATAAAGTAAATAAATAAATAAAAATAAATACTGAGAAACAGTATACCCTTACCAAAAACCGTGTATAAACCGTGTAGAGTTTTTGAGTTTGTTACATAGAAAAAAAAAAAAAGCTACATTACCAAAAACATATCTCTGAAGTGTTTAGGAGCTTCTTACGTCCAAAAAAGTTCTAAAAGGCATGCAAAACTTTCTTATTGAGAAAAAGAATAACATCACCGAAAAATGAATTGAAACTTCATTTTCAGAAACATGTCTTTTGAATGTCTTTTGGAGCAGGTTCGGCACAAAAGCACAAAAAGGATGAAAAACACCCTATAGCTATATATATATTACCTAGACACGTTGTCTTTTTTAGCTGCTTACGTACCAAAACGCTTAAACGCATTCAAAACAGTTTAAAATACAAAACAAAATAACTTTACCAAAAACGTGTATTTTTAGTGTTTATGAGCTTGTTACGTAAAAAAAAAATAGATAAAAAAATAAAGTACACCACATCGGAAAAGAAAAGAACATTACGCGATACGTGTATTTTGATTATTTTTTTGTTTTTCTTTCGAGCTTCTTAGGGAACAAAACGCTTAAACGCATAAATAGCTCTCTATTTGGAGAAAGAGAACAACATTACAAAAATTGTGTATTTTGAATGTTTTTCACAGAAAACAAAACGCCAAAATACATGTAAATCGCCCTCTATGGTGAAATAAAACGACATTACAGGAAACATATCTTAAGAGTGTTAGACAACAAAACGCTAAAAATCATAGAAAGGACTCGATATCGAAAAAACAAAACATCATTACCAAAACTTTTCCTTTTCAGTGTTTTGAGGTACCTATGAAAAAGCTTAAAACATGGAAAATCCCCTTGATCGTGACACAGAGTAACATTACCAAAATGAAATATGAAATGATTGTTTTTGAGCTTGTTACATTGCCAAAATGCATGTATAGTATACTATATAGGTAAACAAAAGGACCTTACGAGAAACGCGTATTTGGAGTGTTTTCGAGCTTGTTAGGTAACAAAACGCGAAAACGCGTTTGAATAGAACTCTATATAGACAAACAGAACAACATTGTCAAAAACTTGTATTTTGAGTGTTTTTTACATTGTTAGGTACCAAACGGTAAAATGGAAGCGAATCACCCTATATAGGAGAACAATGTGAAATTACCAGAAGCGTGTCTTTTTAGTTTTTTTTTTTTTTTTTTTTGAGCGTTTTAGGCACCAAAACGCTAAAATCCATGAACACCCTATTTTCAATAAAAAAAACAGCTTGGTTTACCAAGCGTTTCTCATATTATGTAGCAAAACATCATAATACATGCAGATCTCTATATGAAGAAGCAAAACTATATTACAGGAAACTTGAGTGTTAGGAATCAAAATGCTAAAAAGCATTGAAAGCACCCTATTTGGCAATATAAAATAACATTACCAAGAAAGTATCTTTAGAGTGTTTTTGACCTTCTTACGTGCGAAATCGCTGAAACGCATGCAAAACAACCTTTATGGAGAAACAGAATAACATTACCAAAAACTTGTATTTTGATTGTTTTTGTGCTTGTTAAGTACAAAAATGCCAAATTACACGCAAAGCATCCTACATGGAGAAAACAAAGGAAATTACGAGAAAAGTGTATTATGAGAGATTTTGAGCTTTTTAGGTACCAAGACTCAAAAACACATGATTAGCACTTTATATGGAAAAACAACTCTACCGAAAACTTTTACTTAAACTCTTTTTCATATTGTTAAGTACCAAAAGACAAAATGCATTGGAAGCCCCCTTTATCGGGAAACGAAACGACATTATCATCAACGTGCCTTTTGAGTGTTTTTCAACGTGTTAGACACCAGAACGCTAAAAAACATGGAAAGCACTCTATAAAGGAATACAAAACAACATTACTAAAAACGTGTTTTATAGGTTCTTATGTACAGAAACGCTAAAACCCATGCAAAACACCCTTTATGGAGGAACGAAATAAATATTTCGTTGATAAATTACATTCAGGAAAGTTAGGGAACATCCCTTACAGAAGAAAAAGATCGCAGAAGAATGATCCTAAATGGATGACTGAGGTTAAAACACTACATAGGGAGAAGGAGAAGTATATATGAGATTAAAGACAGGGGAAGTGGTTTTAAGGCCATAATATAATGAATTAGAAAAGTCAGGAGTTTAACAAGGAAAGCTAAAAATAGTTATGCCAGCCAAGCGAAGATGGACCTCAAGGGTCCATCAGGCATATAAGGGCAAGGGGTATCAGGCATATAAGACGAAGAACAAAGAAACAATAGTTCCTTAAAGACAGCAGAATGGGACCTGATTAGTTGTTGAGAGGAGATTAGTAAAATTGTGAGCGAGTATTTTTTAATTGTCTTTGCCCAGGAAAAAATGCAGGATTTGCCGAAGAGTGAGAAGATATTTAGAATAGAAGAGGATGAGAAGCTGACAGATATTACCATAACTAAAAGAGATAGTGGAACAGGAGATAGATAAGTTGAAAAGTTCAAGTCACCAGGACCAGATGAAATATATTCCACAGTATTTAAGGAAAGGAAAAAGGTTATAAGTAATCTGTTAGTTTCTGTCCTTAGGAAATCACTTTAGTCATGTGAGGTATCGGTAATTTGGAGGCAGGCGAATATAGTACCTACCTTTAAGAAAGGAGATAAAACTTTAACGTCTAACCTGTCAGCTTAACTTCTGTTGAATGTAAAATAATGGAGTCAATAATAGCAGATTCTTCTTGCAGATTTACTTATTTCTTATGTTCTTATGTTCTTATTACCAAAAGCGTGTATTTTCAGTGTTTTTCAGCTATTACGTGAAAAAAAATGCCAAAATGCATGCAAAGCACCCAATATGAAGAAAAAGAGCGACATTACGAGAAACGTGCATTATGATTGTTTTTGAGATTCTTAGGTACCAAAACGCTGAAACTCATGAATAACACTCTTAATTGAGATACAGAACAACCTTACCAAATGTGTGTATTTTCAGTGTTTTTCACATTCTTAGTTACCAAAACCCCAAATTGCATGCGAAAATAGCTTTATGTGGAAAAAAAAAATGACATTACCAGAAGAGTGTCTTTTGAGTGTTTTTCAGCGTGTTAGGCAATAAAGCACTATAAAGCAGGCAATCACATTACATGGAAATAAAACCAAATTTTACCAAGAACTTGCCTTTAAGTGTTTTTAGCTCCTTACATATTTAAACGCTAAAACGCATGCAAAACACTCTTTATGGAGAAACAGAAAAACATTACAAAAAACGTATTTTGAGTGTTTTTGATCAAGTTACCTATAAAAACGCTTAAATACATGCAAAGAACCCTATATTTGGGAAACGAAAGGACATTATGAGAAACGTGTATTATGAGTGTTTTTAAGTTCCTTAAGTACCAAAAAGCTAAAACCCACAAATAACACTCTTTATAGAAAAAAAAATAAATGAATAAAAAAAATAGCAATTTTTTATTTTATTTTTTTTTGTTATTGATCTTCATAGGTACCAAGATGCCAAAATTCTGGCAAAATTCAGGGAAATTATGAGGAAAAAAGAACATTATCAAAAAAGTTAATTCTAGATTTTTTTCGGACTGTTATGTACCAAACCCTAAAGTGCATGGAAAGCCACCTATATATGGAAATTAAACGACTTTACAAGAAACCTGTCTTTTGAGTGTTTTTTAGCATGTTAGGCACCAAAACGATAAATACCATTGAAGTAACTCAATATGAGAATCCAAAACAAAATTACTGAAAACATGTCTTCTCAGTGTTTTACGTAGAAAAACGCTAAAACGGATGCAAACCAACCAATACGAAGAAATATAAAAACATCCCCAAAAACGTATATTTTGAGTGCTTTTGAACTTGTTACCTACAAAAAAACGCGAAAAAGCATGCAAAGCACTCTATATTTGGAAACAAAAGGACATTACGAGAAACGTGTATAATGAGTGTTTTATAGTTTCACAAGATCCACAAGGCAAAAAACACAAAAACTCGTATATATGTAGAAGTTTCTTAGATACCAAAATGCTGAAACTCATGAATAAAACTCTTAATAGAAAAACAGAACAAGCTTACTAAATGCGTGTATTTTGAGTGTTATTTCACATTCTTAGTTAAAAAAAAAACGAAATTCCATGCGAATATAGCTTTATGTGGGAAAAAAATGACATTACCAGAAAAGTGTCTTTTGAGTGTTTTTGAGACTGTTAGGCAATAAAGCACTAAAAAGTAGGGCAATCACATCACATGGAATAAAACCAACGTTTACCAAGAACTTGCCTTTAAGTGTTTTTCAGCTCCTTATATGCGCTAAAACGAATGCAAAACACACTTTATATAGAAAGAAAATAACATAACCAACAACAGGTATTTTAAGTGTTTTTAATCATGTTATCTATAAAAAACGCTTAAATACATGCAAAGAACCTTATGTTTGGGAAAGGAAAGGATATTAGAGAAACGTGTATTATGAGTGTTTTCCAGTTCCTTAAGAACCAAAAAGCTAAAACCCACAAGTAACACTCTTTATTCAGAAAAAAAAAATAAATAAATAAATAGAAAAACAGGAATTTTTTTTTTTTTTTATTCATCTTCAAAGGTACCGAGATGCCAAAATTCTGCCAAAATTCAGGGCAATTATGTGATAAGAGATCATTATCAAAAAAGTTAATTTTAGCTTTTTTACGGACTGTTATTTACCAAACCCCAAAGTGCATGCAAAGCCACCTATATGAGGAAATTAAATGACTTTACCAGAAACCTATCTTTTGAGTAATTTTCAGCTTGTTAGGCATCAAAACGATAAATAATATGGAAGTCACTCTATATGAGAATCCAAAACAAAATACTGAAAACGTGTCTTTTCTGTGTTTTAGGTAGAAAAACGCTAAAACGGATGCAAACCAACAAATATGAAAAAATAGAATATTACAAAAATGGTATATTTTGAGTGTTTTTAATCTTGTTACCTACAAAAAACGCGAAAAAGGATGCAAAGCATCCTTTGGGAAACAAAAGGACATTACGAGAAACGTGAATAATGAGAGTTTTATAGTTTCACAAGAACCACAAGGCAAAAAACGCAGAAACTCGTGTATATGGAGAAGTTTCTTAGTTACCAAAATGCTGGTACTCATGAATAACACTCTTAAATGAGAAACATAACAACCTTACGAAATGCGTGTATTTTGAGTGTATTTCACATTCTTATTTACCAAAACCCCAAATTGCATGTAAAACTAGTTTTATGTTGGTAAGAAATGACATTACCAGAAAAGTGACATTGAATGTTTTTGAGCGTGTTAGGCAATAAGTCACTAAAAAGCAGGGCAATAACATTACATGGGAATGAAACCAACTTTTACCAAGAACATGCCTTTAAGTTTTTTTGAGCTCCTTACATACCAAAACGCTAACACGAATGCAAAACACCCTTTATGGAGAATTAGAATAACATTACCAAAAACATGTATTTTGATTGTTTTTGATCATGCTACCTATAAAAACGCGAAAATACATGTAAAGAACTCTATGTTTGGGAAACGAAAGGACATTACGAGAAACGTTTATTACGAAAAACGTCTTTTTAAGTTCCTTAAGAACCAAAAAACTAAAACCCACAAATAACACTCTTTATAAAGAAAAAATAAATAAATATATAAAAAAAACGGCAATTTTTTTTTTTTTTTGTTATTCATCTTCATAGATACCGAGATGCCAAAATTCTGGGAAAATTCCGGGCAATTATGTGATAAAAAATATTATCAAAAAAGTTAATTTTACCTTTTTTTTCGGAATGTTATGTACCAAACTCTTAAGTGAATGGAAAGCCACCTACATGAGGAAATTAAACGACTTTACGAGAAACCTTACTTTTGAGTGTTTTTTCAGTATGTTAGGCACCAAAACGATAATAACATGGAAGTCAATGAATATGGGAATCCAAAACAAAATTACTGAAAACGTGCCTTTTCAGTGTTTTACGTAGAAAAACGCTTAAAAGGATGTAAACCAACCAATATAAAGAAATATAATAACATTACCAAAAATGTATATTTTGAATGTTTTTGAGCTTGTTACCTAAAAAAAATGCAAAAATGGATGCAAAGTATTGCAAAACAAAAGGACATTCTGAGAAACGTGTATAATGAGTGTTTTATAGTTCCACAAGAACCAAAAGGCAAAAAACGCAAAAACTCCTGTACCTAGAGAAGTTTCTTAGATACAAAAATGATGAAACTCATGAATAATACTTTTAATTGAGAAACAGAATTACCTTACAAAATGTATGTATTTTGAGTGTTTTTCACATTCTTAGTTACGATAATCACAAATTACATGCGAAACTAGCTAGTTTCCTAGATACCAAAATGCCGAAAATCATGAATAACACTCTTAATTGAGAAACAGAAAAACCTTACTAAATGCGTGTATTTTGAGTGCTTTTCACATTCTTAGTTACACAAAACCCAAATTAATTGCGAAACCAGCTTTATGTGGTAAAAAAAAAAAAAAAAAACGGCATTTTCAGAAAAGTGTCTATTGAGTGTTTTTGAGCGTGATAGGCAGTAAAGCACTAAAAAGAAGGGCAATCACATTACATGGGAATAAAACCAATGTTTACCAAGAACTCGCCTTTAAGTGTTTTTGAGCTCCTTATATACCAAAACGTTAAAACGCATGCAAAACACACTTTATGGAGAAACAGAATAACATTACCAAAAACATGTATTTTGAGTGTTTTTGATCATGTTACCAATAAAAACGCTTAAATACATGCTAAAAACCCTATTTGTGGGAAACGAAAGGACATTACGAGAAACGTGTATTATGAGTATTTTTAAATTCATTAAGTACCAAAAAGCTAAAAGCCACAAATAACTCTCTATTGAGAAAAAATAAATAAATAAATAAAAAAGTACGATATTTTTTTTTCTTTCTTATTCATCTTCACAAGTACCGAGGTGCCAAAATTCAAGCAAAATTCATGAAATTTTCTGAAATAAGAACATTATCAAAAAATTTTATTTTAGCTTTTTTTTTCTCGACTGTCTTATGAGTGTTTTTCAGCTTGTTAGGCACCAAAACAATAAATAACATGGAAGTCACTCTATATGGGAATCCAAAACAAAATTACTGAAAACGTGTCTTTTCGGTGTTTTACGTAGAAAAACGCTAAAACGGATGCAAACCAACCAATATGAAAAAAAAAATAGAATAACATTACAAAAAAAACTATATTTTCAGTATTTTTGAGTTGGTTACCTACAAAAAAGGTGAAAATGGATGCAAAGCACTCCCTATTGGGAAAGAAAAGGACATTACGAGAAACGTGTATAATGAGTGTCTTATTATTTTCGAGCAAAAGAACTTGTGGTTCACAAGAACCACAAGGCAAAAAGCGCAAAAACTTGTGTATATAAAGAAGTTTCTTAGATACCAAATGCTGAAACTCATGAATAACAATCTTAATTGAGAAACAGAACAATCTTACCAAAAGCGTGTATTTTCATTGTTTTTCACATTGTTAGTTAGCAAAATCCCAAAAAGCATGCGAAACTAGCTTTATGTGAGAAAAAAATGACATTACCAGAAGTGTCTTTTGAGTGTTTTTGAGCGTGTTTGGCAATAAAGCACTAGAAAGCAGGGGAATCACATTACATGGGAATAAAACCAACTTTGACCAAGAACTTGCCATTATGTATTTTTGATCTCCTTACATACCAAAACGCTAAAACACATGCAAAACACTCCTTTATGGAGAAGCAGAAAAATCATTACAAAAAACATGTGTTTTAAGTGTTTTTGATCATGTTACCTATAAAAACGCTTAAATACATGCAAAGAACCCTATCTTTTTGAAACGAAAGGACATTACGAAAAACGTGTATTATGACTGTTTTGAAGTTCCTTAAGTACCAAAACGTTAAAACCCACAAATAACACTCTTTATTTAGAAAAAAAAATAGAAAAAAAAATAAAAAATCCTGCCAAAATTCAGGGAATTTATGTGGAAAAAAGAACATTATCAAAAAAGTTAATTATAGCTTTTTTTTCGGATTGTTATTTACCAAACCTTAAAGTGCATGCAAAGCCACCTATATGAGGAAATTAAACGACTTTACCAGAAACCTGTCTTTTCAGTGTTTTTCAGTATGTTAGGCACCAAACCGATAAATAATATGGAAGTCAGTCAATATGTGAATCCAAAACAAAAATACTGAAAACGTGTCTTTTCAGCGTTTTACGTAGAAAAAACGCTAAAACGGATGCAAAGCAATGAATATGAAGAAATAGAATAACATTACGAAAACGTGTTTTGGGGCTTTTTACCTACAAAAAAAACGCGAAAATGGATGTAAAAGCACTCTATATTGGGGAAAAAAAAGGACATTTAGAGAAACGTGTATAATGATTGTTTTATAGTTTCACAAGAACCACAAGACAAAAAACGCAAAAACTCGTGTACTCGTATATAGAGAAGTTTCTTACATACCAAAATGCTAAAACTCATGAATAACACTTTTAATTGAGAAACATAACTACCTTACCAAATGTGTGTATTTTGAGTGTTTTTCACATTCTTAGTTACGAAAATCCCAAATTACATTTATACATTATTTTGTTACATTATTTTGAGTGTTTTTGATCATGTTACCTATAAAAACGCTTAAATACATGCAAAGAACCCTATGTCTGTGAAACGAAAGGACATTACGAAAATCGTGTATTATGATTGTTTTTAAGTTCCTTAAGTACCAAAAAACAAAAACCCACAAATAGAGAAAAAAATAAATAACAAAAAAAATAGATTTTTTTTTGTTATTCATCTAAATAGGTATGAAGATGCCAAAATTCAGGCAAAATTCAGGGAAATTATGTAAAAAACACATTATAAAAAAAAAAGTTTTAGCTTTTTTCCGGAATTATGTACCAAACCCAGAAGTGCATGCAAAGCCACCTATATGGGGAAATTACACGACTTTACCAGAAATCTGTCTTTTGAGTGTTTTTTCCAGCAATTTCAACAATACTACTGAAAACGTGTCTTTTCAGTGATTTACGAAGAAAAACGCTAAAACGGATGCAAGCCAACCAATATGAAGAAATACAATAACATTACCAAAAAGATATATTTTGAGTGTTTTTCAGCTTGTTACCTACAAAAAATGCGAAAATGGGTGGAAAGCACTTTATATTGGGAAACAAAAGAACATTACGAAAAACGTGTATAATGAGTGTTTTATAGTTTCACACGAAACACAAGGCAAAAAACGCAAATATTCGTGTATATAGAGAAGTTTCTTACATACCAAAATGCTGAAATGCATGAATAACACTTTTAATTGAGAAACAGAACTACCTTACCAAATGTGTGTTTTTCACATTCTTAGTTACGAAAATCCCAAATTACATGCAAAACTACCTTTATGTGGAAAAAAAAAATGACATTACCAAAAAAGTGTCTTTTTAGCACTAAAAATCAGAACAATCACATTACATGGGAATAAAACCAACTTTTACGAAGAACTTGCCTTTAAGTGTTTTTTATCTCCTTACATACCAAATCGCTAAAACGCATGCAAAACACCCTTTATGGAGAAACAGAATAACATTACCAAAAACATGTATTTTGAGTTTTTTTTATCATGTAACCTATAAAAACGCTTAAATACATGTAAAGGACCCTATGTTTGTATAACAAAAGGACATTACGAAAATCGTGTATTATGAGTGTTTTTAAGTTCCTTAAGTACCAAAAAGCTAAAACCCACAAATAACACTCTTTATAGACAGAAAAAAAAACTTTTTTTTTTTTCATCTTCATAGGTACCAAGATGCCAAAATTCTCGCAAAATTCATGGAAATTTTGTAAAAAAAATCTTTATAAAAAAAATAATTTTAGGTTTTTTTCCGGAGTTATGTACAAACCCTGAAGTGCATGCAAATCCATCTATATGGGGAAATTACACGACTTTACCAGAAACCTTTCTTTTGAGTGTTTTCAGCAATTTCAACAATATTACTGAAAACGTGTCTTTTCAGTGATTTACTTAAAAAAAACGCTAAAACGGATGTAAACCAACCAATAAGAAGAAATAGAATAATATTACCAAAAAGATATATTTTGATGTGTTTTTGAGCTTGTTACCTACAAAAAAAGCAAAAAATGGATGGAAAGCACTTTACATTGGCAAAGAAAAGGACATTACGAGAAACGTGTATGAGTGTTTTATAGTTTGACAAGAACCACAAGGTAAAAAACTAAAAAACTCGTGTACATAAAGAAGTTTCTTACATACCAAAAAGATGAAACTCATGAATAACGCTTTTAATTTTGAAACAGAAATACCTTACCAAATCTTTGTATTAGAAAAGTTTCTTACCTACCAAAATGCTGAAACTCATGAATAACACTTTTAATTAAGAAATAGAAAAACCTTATTAACGCCTGTGTTTTGAGTTTTTTTTCACATTCTTAGTTACGAAATTCCCAAATTCCATGCAAAACTAGCTTTATGTGGGAAATAAATGATATTACCAGAAAAGAATCTTTTGAGTGTTTTGAGCGTGTTAGGCAATAAAGCACTAAAAAGCAGGGTAATAACATTACATGGGAATAAAAACAACTTTTAACAAAACTTGCCTTTAAGTGTTTTTGAGCTCATTACATACCAAAACGCTAAAACGCATGCAAAACACCTTTTATGGAGAAAAAGAATAAAATTACCAAAAACATATATTTTATGGGTTTTGATCATGTTATCTATAAAAACGCTTAAATACGTATAAAGAACCTTATGTTTGCGAAGCGAAAGGAGAAATGTGTATTATAAGTGTTTTTAAGTTCCTTAAGTACCAAAAAGATAAAACCCACAAATAACACTCTTTATTTAGAAAAAAAGTAAGAAAATAAAAAAATAGGATTTCTTTTTTTTATTCATCTTCATAGGTACCGAGATTCCAAAATTCTGGGAAAATTCAAGGCTATTATATGATAAAATAAAATTATCAAAAAAGTTAATTTTAGCTTTTTTTTCGGATTGTTATATACCAAACCCTAAAGAGCATCCAAAGACTCCTATATGAGGAAATTAAACGACCTTACCAGAAATCTGTTTTTTGAGTGTTTTTCAGCATGTTAGGCACCAAAACGATAAATAATAAGGAACTCACCCTATATGAGAATCCAAAACAAAATTGCTGAAAACGTGTCTTTTCAGTGTTTTACATAGAAAAACGCAAACCAAAAACCGTTGGCAAAAGGCAAAAAACATAAAAACTCGTGTATATGGAGAATGTTCCTAGATTCCAAAATGCTGAAACTCATGAATAACACTCTTAACTGAGAAACAGAACAACCTTACTAAATGCGTGTATTTTGCGTGCTTTTCACATTCTTAGTTATCAGAACCCCAAATTGCATGCGAAACCAGCTTTATGTGAGAAAAAAATGACATTACCAGAAAAGTGTCTTTTAAGTGTTTTTGAGCGTGATAGGCAATGAAGCACTAAAAAGCACGGCAATGAAATTACATTAGAATAACACCAATTTATACCAAAAACTTGCCTTTAAGTGTTTTTGAGCTCCTTATATAAAAAAACCGCTAAAACGCATGAAAAAAAACTTTATGGAGAAACAGAATAATATTACCAAAAACATATATTTTGAGTGTTTTTGATCATGTTACCAATGAAAACGCTTAAATACATGCAAAGAACTCTATTTTTAGGAAACGAAAGGAGATTACGAGAAACGTGTATTATGAGTGTTTTTAAGTGTTTTTAAGCTAAAAGCCACAAATAACACTCTTTATTGAGAAACAATAAATAAATAAAAAAAATACGATATTTTTTTTCTTTCTTATTCATCTTCACAGGTACCGAGATGCCAAAATTCGGGCAAAATTCAGGAAATTATGTGAAATAAGAACATTATCAAAAAAGTTAAGTATAGTGTACCAAACCCCTAAAGTGCATGCAAAGCCACCTATATGGGGAAATTAAACGTCTTTGCCAGAAAACGGTCTTATGAGAGTTTTTCAGCATCTTAGGAACCAACACGATAAATAACATGGAAGTCAATCTATATGGGAATCCAAAAAAAATATTACTAAAACGTGTTTTTTCGGTGTTTTACGTAGAAAAATGCTAAAACGGATGCAAACCAACCAATATGAAGGAATAGAATAACATTACCAAAAAGGTATATTTTGAGTGTTATTGTAAATTGTTACCTACAAAAAACGCGAAAATAGATGGAAAGCTCTCTATATTGGGAAGCAAAAGGACATTACGAGAAACGTGTATAATGAGTGTCTTATAGTTTCACAAGAACTACAAGGCAAAAAACGCAAAAACTCGTGTATATAGAGAAGTTTCTTACATTCCAAAATGCTGAAACTCTGGAACAACACTTTTAATTGAGAAACAGAACAATCTTACTAAATGCGTGTATTTTGAGTGCTTTTCACATCCTTAGTTACCAAAACCCCAAATTGCATGCGAAACCAGCTTTATGTGGGAAAAAAATGACATTACCAGAAAAATGTCTTTTGAGTGTTTTTGAGCGTGTTAGGCAATAAAGCACTAAAAAGCAGCGAAATCACATTACATTGAAATAAAACCAATTTTTAACAAGAACTTGCTTTTAAGTGTATTTGAGCTCCTTATATACCAAAACACTAAAATGCATGCAAAATACACTTTAGGGTGAAACAGAATAACATTACCAAAAACATGTATTTTGAGTTTTTTTGATCATGTTACCAATAAAAACGCTTAAATACATGCAAAGAACCCTATTTTTGGGAAACGAAAGGACATTACGAGAAACGTGTATTATGAGTGTTTTTAAGTTCATTAAGTACGAAAATGCTAAAAGCCACAAATTACACTCTTTATTGAGAAAAAATAAATAAATAAATAAAAAAATACGATATTTTTTTTTCATTCTTATTTATCTTCACAGGTAAGGAGGTGCCAAAATTCGGGCAAAGTTCAGGAAATTATATATAATAAGAACATTATCAAAAAAGTTACATTTAGCTTTTTTTTCGGACTGTTATGTACCAAACCCCTAAATTGCATGCAAAGCCACCTATATGGGGAAATTGAACGTCTTTGCCAGAAAACTGACTTATGAGGGTTTTTCAGCATGTTAGGAACCAACACGATAAAACACAAGGAAGTCAATCTATATGGGAATCCAAAAATAAATGACTGAAAACGCGTCTTTTCGGTGTTTTACGTAGAAAACGCTAAAACGGATGCAAACCAACCAAAATGAAGAAATAGAATAACATTACCAAAAAGGTATATTTTGAGTGTTTTTGATATTATTACCTACAAAAAACGTGAAAATGGATGGAAAGCACTCTATATTGGGAGGCAAAAGGCACCAAAAAGCATTTTAGGCACCAAAACGATAAATAATATGAAAGTCACTCTATATGGAAATCCAAAGCAATATTACTCGAAACGTGTCTTTTAAAAGATTTACGTAGAAAAACGCTAAAACAGATGCAAACCAACAAATATGAAGAAATAGAATAACATTACCAAAACATATATTTTGTGTGTTCTTCAGCTTGTTACATAAAAAAAATGCGAAAATGTATGCAAAGCACTCTATATAAGTAAAAAAAAAAAAAAAAAAGGACATAACGAGAAACGTGTATAATGAGTGTTTTATAGTTTCACCAGAATCACAAGCCAAAAAACGCAAAAACTCGACTATATGGAGAAGTTTCTAAGATACCAAAATACTGAAACTCATGAATAACACTCTTAATCAAGAAACAGAACAACCTTACTAAATGCGTGTATTTTGAGTGTTATTTTACATTCTTAGTTACCAAAACCCCAAATTCCATGCGAAACTAGCTTTATGTAGGAAAAAAATGACATTATCAGAAAAGTGTCTTTGAGTGTTTTTGAGCGTGTTAGGCAATAAAGCACTAAAAAGCAGGGCAATCACATTACATGGGAATAAAACCAACTTTTACGAAGAACTTGCCTTTTAGTGTTTTTGACACGCATTTAGTAAGGTTGCTCTGTTTCTCAATTAAGAGTGTTATTCAAGAGTTTCAGCATATACACGAGTTTTTGTGTTTTTTGCCTTGTGGTTTTTTTGAATTATAAAACATTCATTATACACTTTTTTTTCGCAATGTCCCTTTGTTTCCCAATATAGAGTGCTTTGTATCAATTTTCGCGTTTTTTTTTTTTTTTGTAGGAAACAAGCACAAAAACACTCAAAATATACATTTTTGGTAATGTTATTCTGCTTCTTGATATTGGTTGGTTTGTATCAGTTTTAGCGTTTTTCTACGTAAAACACTGAGAAGACACGTTTTCAGTAATTTTCTTTTGGATTCCCACATAGAGTGAGTTCCTTATTATTTATCGTTTTGGTGCCTAATATGCTGAAAAACACTGAAAAGACATATTTCTTGTTAGATCTTATATTTCCTCATATGGGAGGCTTTGCATGTCTTTTAAGTGTTTGTGAGCGTGTTATGCAATAAAGCCCTAAATGCCAGGGCAATCACATTACATGGGAATAAAACCAAATTTTACCAAGAACTTACCTTTAAGTGTTTTTGAGCTCCTTACGTACCAAAACGCTAAAACGCATGCAAAATACATTTTATAGAGAAACAGAATAACATTACAAAATACATGTATTTTGAGTGTTTTTGATCATGTTATGTATTATAAAAACGCTTAAATACATGTAAAGAACCTTATTTTTGGGAAACTAAAGAACATTACGAGAAACGTGTATTATGAGTGATTTTTAATTTCCTTCAGTACCAAAAAGCTAAAATAAATAAATAAAAAAATGGGATTTTTTTTTTTTTGTTATTCATCTTCATAGGTACCGAGATGCTAAAATTCTGCCAAAATTCACGGAAATTATGTGGAAAAAAGAATATTATCATAGAAGTTAATTATAGCTTTTTTTTTCGGATTGTTATGTACCAAACCCTAAAATGCATGCAAAGCCACCTATATAAGGAAGTTAAAGGACTTTACCAGAAACCTGTCTTTTCAGTGTTTTTCAGCATGTTAGGCACCAAAACGATAAATAATATGGAAGTCAGTCAATATGTGTATCCAAAAGAAAATTACTGAAAACGTGTCTTTTCAGTGTTTTACGTAGAAAAACGCTAAAGTGGATACAAACCATCCTATATGAAGAAATAGAATAACATTACCAAAAAGATATATTTTGAATGTTTTTGAGCTTGTTACCTACAAAAAATGCAAAAAATCCATGTAAAGCACTCTATATTAGGAAACAAAAGGACATTACGAGAAACGTGTATAATGAGTGTTTTATAGTTTTAAAAGAATCACAAGGCAATAAACGCAAAAACTCGTGTATATAGAGAATTTTTTTACATACCAAAATGAATAAATGCATGAAAAACACTTTTAATCGATTAACAGAACTACCTTACCAAATTGAGTATTTTGAGTGTTTTTCACATTCTTAGTTACGAAAATGCCAAATTACATGCGAAACTACCATCATTTGGGAAAAAAAATGACATTACAAGAAAAGTGTCTTTTGAGAGTTTTTCAGCGTGATATGCAACAAAGCACTAAAAAGCAGAACGATCACATTACATGGGAATAAAACCAACTTTTACGAAGAATTTGCCTTTAAGTGTTTTTTAACCTCTTATATACCAAACCGCTAAAACGCATGCAAAACAAACTTTATGGAGAAAAAGAATAAGTTTACCAAAAACATGTATTTTCAGTGTTTTTTGATCATGTTACCTATAAAAACGCTAAAGTACATGCAAAGAACATTATGTTTGGGAAGCAAAATGACATTACAAGAAACGTGTATTATGAGTGTTTTTTTTAAGTTCCTTAAGTACCAAAAAAAACTAAAACCCACAAAAACACTCTTTATTTAGAAAATAAAAAAAAATAAAAATAAATAAAATAAATAGGATTTTTTTTTTTTTGTAATTCATATTCATAGGTACCGAGATGCCAAAATTCTGGGAAAATTCAGGGCAATTATGTGATAAAAGAATATTATCAAAAAAGTTAATTTCAGCTTTTTTTCCTCGAACTGTTATGTACCAAACCCTAAAGTGCATGCAAAGCCTCCTATATGAGGAAATTAAACGACCTTAAAAGAAATCTGTCTTTTGAGTGTTTTTCAGAATTTTAGGCACCAAAACGATAAATAAATAACTCACTTTATATGGGATTCACATTTATATGGGAAAAAAAATACTGAAAACGTGTCTTCTCAGTGTTTTACGTAGAAAAACGCTAAAACGGATGGAAACTAACCATTATAAAAAAATTTAAAAAATATTACCAAAAAGGTATATTTTGAGTGTTTTTGAGCTTATTACCTACAAAAAAATGCAAAAAATTGATGCAAAGCACTCTATATTAGGAAATAATACAAGAAAAGACATTGCAAGAAAAGTATATAATGAGTGTTTTATAGTTCAAAAGAACCAAAAGGCAAAAAACGTAAAAACTTGCAGATATGGAGAAGTTTCTTAGATACCAAAATGCTTAAACTCATGAATAACATTCCTAATTGAGAAACAGAACAACCTTACTAAATGTGTGTATTTTGAGAGCTTTTCACATTCTTAGTTACCAAAACCCCAAATTGCATGCGAAACCAGCTTTATGTGAGAAAAAAATGACATTACGAGAAAAATGTCTTTTGAGTGTTTTTGAGCCTGATAGGCAATAAAGCACTAAAAAGCAGGGCAATCACATTACATTTCAATAAAACCAATTTTTATCAAGAATTTGCCTTTAAGTGTTTTTGAGCTCCATATATACTAAACCGCTAAAACGCATGCAAAACAAACTTTATGGAGAACCAGAATAATATTACCAAAAAGATGTATTTTGAGTGTTTTTGATAATGTTATCTATAAAAACGCTTAAATACATGCAAAGAACCTTATGTTTGGGAAACGTAAGGACATTACGAGAAACGTATATTATGAGTGTTTTTAAGTTCCTTAACTACCAAAAAGCTAAAACCCACAAATAACATTCGTTATTTAGAAAAAAAAAATGAAAGGTTTTTGTTTTCTTTTTTTTGTTATTCACCTTCATAGGTACCGAGATGCCAAAATTCCGGGAAAAATTAGGGCAATTATATGATAAGAGAATATTATAAAAAAGAAGTTGATATTAGCTTTTTTTCGGACTGTTATGTACCAAACACTAAAGTGCACTCAAAGCCTCCCATTTGAGGAAATTAAACGACCTTACCAGAAATATGTGTTTTGAGTGTTTTTCAGCATGTTAGGCACCAAAACGATAAATAATATGGAACTCACTCTATATGGCAAACCAAAACAAAATTACTGGAAAGGTGTCTTCTCAGTGTTTTACGTAGAAAAACGCTAAAACGGATGGAAACCAACAAATATCAAGAAGTTGAAAAACATTACCAAAAAGGTATATTTTGAGTGTTTTCGAGGTTGTTACGTAAAAAAAAAAAAACGCGAAAATTGATACAAAGCACTCTATAATGGAAAACAAAGGGACATAGCGAGAAAAGTGTATAATGAATGTTTTATAGTTTAAAAGAACCACAAGGCAAAAAACGCAAAAATTCGTGTATATGGAGAAGTTTCCTAGATACCAAAATGCTGAAACTCCTGAATAACACTCTTAATTGAGAAACAGAACAACTTTACTAAATGCGTGTATTTTGAGTGCTTTTCACATTCTTAGTTACCAAAATCCCAAATTGCATGCGAAACCAGCTTTATGTGGGAAAAAAATGACATTACCAGAAAAGTGTCTTTTGAGTGTTTTTGAGCTTGATAGGCAATAAAGCACTAAAAAGCATGGGAATCACTTTACATGGCAATAAAATCAATTTTTACCAAGAACTTTTGAGCTCCTTATATACCAAAACGCTAAAACGCATGCAAAACACACTTTATGGAGAAAGAGAATAGCATTACCAAAAACATATATTTTGAGTGTTTTTGATATTGTTACCAATAAAAACGCTTAAAAAAAAAATAAAAATAAAAAGTAAAAAAATACGATATTTTTTTCTTTCTTTTTCATCTTCACAGGTACCGAGATGCCATAATTTGGACAAAATTCAGGAAATTATGTGAAATAAGAACATTATCAAAAAAGTTAAATTTAGCTTTTTTTTTTCCTACTGTTATGTACCAAACCCTAAAGTGCATGCAAAGCCACCTATATGGGAAAATAAACGTCTTTGCCAGAAAACTGTGTTATGAGTGTTTTTCAACTTGTTAGGCACCATAACGGTAAATAACGTGCAAGTCACTCTATATGGGAATCTAAAACAAAATTACTGAAAACGTGTCTTTTCGGTGTTTTACGTAGAAAAACGCTAAAACGGATGCAAACCAACCAATAGGAAGAAATAAAATAACATTACCAAAAAGGTATATTTTGAGTGTTTTTGACCTTGTTACCTACAAAAAACGCGAAAATGGATGCAAAGCACTCCCTATTGTGAAAGAAAAGGACATTACGAGAAACGTGTATAATGAGTGTTTTATCATTTTCCGGCAAAAGAACTTGTGGTTCACAAGAACCACAAGGCAAAAAACGCAAAAACTCGTGTATATAAAGAAGTTTCTTAGATACCAAAATGCTGAAACTCATGAATAACAATCTTAATTAAGAACCAGAACAACATTACCAAATGCGTGTATTTTGAGTGTTTTTTTTTTTTTTCACATTCTTAGCAAAAACCCAAATAGCATGCAAAACTAGCTTTATGTGTGAAAAAAAAAAAAAAAAAACTGACATTACCGGAAGTGTCTTTTGAGTGTTTTTGAACGTGTTAGGCAATAAAGCACTAAAAAGCAGGGCAATCATATTACATTGGAATAAATCCAACTTTTACCAAGAACTTGCCTTGAAGTGTTTTTCAGCTAATTACATAACAAATCGCTAAAACGCATGCAAAACACTCCTTTATGGAGAAGCAGAATAACATTACCTTAAAACAAGTGTTTTTGAGTGTTTTTTATCATGTTACATATAAAAACACTTACGAGTAAATACATGCAAAGATCCCTATATTTGGGAAACGAAAGGACATTACGAGAAATGTGTATTATGAATGTTTTTAAGTTCCTTAAGTACCAAAACGTTAAAACCTACAAATAACATTCTTTATAGAGAAAAAAAAATAGCATTTTTATTTTATTGTTATTGATGTTCATAGGTACCAAGATGCCAAATTTTGCCAAAATTCAGGGAAATTATGTGGAAAAAAGAATATTATCGAAAAAAGATAATTTTACCTTTTTTCGGAGTTATGTACCAAACCATAAAGAGTATGCAAAGCCACCTATTTGGGAAAATTTAACGACTTTACAAGAAACCTGTCTTTTGAGTGTTTTTTTCGCATGTTAGGTACCAAAACGATAGATAATATGAAAGTCACTCTATATGGAAATCGAAAACAAAATTACTGAAAACGTGTCTTTTAAAAGATTTACGTAGAAACACGCTAAAACGGATGCAAACCAATCAATATGACAAAATACAATAATATTACCAGAAAAGTATATTTTGTGTGTTTTTTATCTTGTTACATATAAAAAAACAGAAATGGATGGAAAGCACTGTATATTAGGAAAAAAAAGGACATAACGAAAATCGGGTATAATGAGTGTTTTATAGTTTCACCAGAATCACAAGGCAAAAAACGCAAAAACTCGTATGTGTGGAGAAGTTTCCAAGATACTAAAATGCTGAAACTCATGAATAACTTTCTTAATCAAGAAACAGAGCAACCTTACTGAATGCGTGTATTTTGAGTGTTTTTTTACATTCTTAGTTACCAGAATCCCAAATTCCATGCGAAACTAGCTTTATATGGGAAAATGACATTACCAGAAAAGTGTCTTTGAGTGTTTTTGAGACTGTTAGGCAATAAAGCACTAAAAAGCAGAGCAATCACATTACATGGGAATAAAACCAACTTTTACGAAGAACTTGCCTTTTAGTGTTTTTGACACGCATTTAGTAAGGTTGTTCTGTTTCTCAATTAAGAGTGTTATTCATGAGTTTCAGCATTTTGGTATCTAGGAAACTTCTCCATATACACGAATTTTTGCGTTTTTTGCCTTGTGTTTTTTTGAACTATAAAACATTCATTATACACTTTTCTCGCAATGTCTCTTTCTTTTCCAATATAGAGTGCTTTGTATCAATTTTTTTGCGTTTTTTTTTTAGGTAACAAGCTCAAAAACACTCAAAATATACATTTTTGGTAATGTTTTTCTGCTTCTTGATATTGGTTGGTTTGCATCAATTTTAGCGTTTTTCTACGTAAAACACTGAGAAGACACATTTTCAGTAATTTTTTTTTTGGATTCCCACATAGAGTGAGTTCCTTATTATTTATCTTTTTGGTGCCTAACAAGCTGAAAAACACTCAAAAGACAGATTTCTGGTAAGGTCTTTAATTTCCTGACATGGGAGGCTTTGCATGTTTTTTTAATGTTTTTTGAGCGTGTTATGAAAATAAAGCACTAAAAGCCAGGGCAATCACATTACATGGGAATAAAACCAAATTTTACCAAGAACATGCCTTTAAGTGTTTTTGAGCTCCTTATATACCAAAACGCTAAAACGCATGCAAAATACATTTTATGGAGAAACATAAAAACATTACCAAATACTTGTATTTTCAGTGTTTTTGATCATGTTATTTATAAAAACGCTTAAATACATGCAAAGAACCTTATATTTGGGAAACGAAAGGACATTACGAGAAACATGTATTATGAGTGCTTTTTTAAGTTCCTTTAGTACGAAAAAGTTAAAACCCACAAATAACACTCTTTATTTAAAAAATAAATAATAAAAAAATAAAATAAATATTATTTTTTTTGTTATTCATTTTCATAGGTAACGAGATGCCAATATTCTGGGAAAATTCAGGGCAATTATGTGATAAAAGAATATTATCAAAAAAGTTAATTTCAATTTTTTTTGTTCGGACTTATGTACCAAACCCTAAAGTGCATGCAAAGCCTTCATTATGAGGAAATTAAACGATCTTACCAGAAATTTTGTGTTTTGTGTGTTTTTTAGCATGTTAGGCACTGAGACGATAAATAATAAGGAACTCACTCTATATGGGAATCCTAAACAAAGTTACAGAAAACGTGTCTTCTCAGTGTTTTACGTAGAAAAACGTTAAAACGGATGCAAACCAACCAATATCAAGAAATAGAAAAACGTTTCTAAGAAGGTATATTTTGAGTGTTTTTGATCATTTTACCTACAAAAACGCGAAAATTGGTGGAAGGCACTCTATATTGGGAAGCAAGAAGACATTGCAAGAAAAGTGTATAATGAGTGTTTTATAGTTCAAAAGAACCACAAAGCAAACAACGCAAAAACTCGCGTATATGGAGAGATTTCCTATATACCAAAATGCTGAAACTTATGAATAACACTCTTAATTGAGAAACAGAACAACCTTACTAAATGCGTGGATTTTAAGTGCTTTTCACATTCTTAGTTACCAAAAACCCCAAATTACATGCGAAAATAGCTTTGTGGGGTAAAAAAAATGAATTTACCAGAAAAGTGTCTTTTGAGTGTTTTTCAGCGTGATAGGTAATAAACCACTCAAAAGCAGGGCAATCACATTACATTGGAATAAAATCATTTTTTACCAAGAACTTGCCATAAGTGTTTTTGAGCTCCTTATATACAAAACTGCTAAAACGCATGCAAAATACACTTTTGGAGAAACAGAATAACATTACCAAAACCTAGTATTTTGAGTATTTTTAATCATGTTATCTATAAAAACGCTTAAATACATGCAAAGAACCTTTTGTTTGGGAAACGAAAGGACATTACAAGAAACGCGTATTATGAGTGTTTTTAAGTTCCTTAAGTACCAAAAAGGTAAATCCTATAAATAACACTCTTCATTGAGAAAAAAATAAATAAATAAATAAAAAAATAGGATTTTTTTTTTATTTATCTTCATAGGTACCGAGATGCCAAAATTCTGGTAAAAATTCAGCGCAATTATATGATAAAAGAATATTATCAATAAAGTTAATTTTAGCTTTTTTTTGGGGGGAATGTTATGTACCAAACACTAAAGTGCATGCAAAGCCTCCTATATGAGGAAATTAAACGACCTTATCAGAAATCTCTCTTTTGAGTGTTCTTCAGCATGTTAGCACCAAAACAATAAATAATAAGGAACTCACTCTATATGGGAATTCAAAAAAGAATTACTGAAAACGTGTCTTCTCAGCGTTTTACGTAGAAAAACGCTAAAACGTATGCAAACAAACCAATATAAAGAAATAGAAAATCATTACAAAAAAGGTATATTTTGAGTGTTTTTGAGCTTGTTACCTATAAAAAAAAACAAGAAAATTGATGCAAAGCACTCTATAATGGGAAAGAAAAGAACATTGCAAGAAAAGTGTATAATGAGTGTTTAATAGTTCAAAAGAACCACAAGGCAAAAAATGCAAAAACTAGTGTATATGAAGAAGTTTCCTAGATACCAAAATGCTGAAACTCATGAACAACACTCTTAATTGAGAAACAGAACAATCTTACTAAAAGTGTGTATTTTGAGTGCTTTTCACATTCTTAGTTACCAAAACCCCAAATTCCATGCGAAACCAGCTTTATGTGGGAAAAAAATAACATTACCAGAAAAATGTCTGTTGAGTGTTTTTGAGCGTGTTAGGTAATAAAGCACTAAAAAGCAGGGCAATGACATAACATTGGAATAAAACCAATTTTTAATAAGAACTTGCTTATAAGTGTTTTTGAGCTCCTTATATACCAAAACACTAAAACGCATGCAAAATACACTTTATTGTGAAACAGAATAACATTACCAAAAACATGTTTTTTGAGTGTTTTTTGAGTGTGCATGCAAAGCCACCTATATGGAAAAATTAAACCTCTTTGCCAAAAAACTGTCTTATGAGTGTTTTTCAGCATGTTAGGAACCAACACGATAAAACCCAAGGAAGTCAATCTATATGGGAATCCAACACACAATTACTGAAAACGTGTCTTTTCGGAGTTTTACGTACAATAACGCTAAAACGGATGTAAACCAACCAAAATGAAGATATAGAATAACATTACCAAAAAGGTATATTTTGAGTGTTTTTGAAATTGTTACCTACAAAAAACGCGAAAATGGATGGAAAGCACTCTATATTGGGAAGCAAAAGGACATTACGAGAAACGTGCATAATAAGTGTTTTATAGTTTCACAAGAACCACAAGGCAAAAAACGCAAAAACTCGTGTATATAATGAAGTTTCTTACATTCCAAAATGCTGAAACTCATGAATAAGACTTTTCTTTGAGAAACAGAACTATCTTACCAAATGTGAGTATATTGAGTGTTTTTCACATTCTTAGTTACGAAAATCGGAAATTACAAGTGAAATTAGTTTTATGTGGGAAAAAAATGACATTACCAGAAAAGTTTCTTGTGAATGTTTTAGAGCGTGATATACAACAAAGCACTAAAAAGCAGAACAATCACATTACGTGGGAATAAAACCAACTTTTACCAAAAATATGCCTTTAAGTGTTTTTAACTCCTTATATAACAAAACGCTAAAACGCATGCAAAACACCCTTTATGGAAAAACAAAATAACATTACCAAAAGCATGAATTTTAAGTGTTTTTGATCATGTTACCTATAAAAACGCTAAAATACATGCAAAGAACCCTATGTTTGTGAAACGAAAGGATATTTCGAAAATTGTGTATTATGAGAGTTTTTAGGTTCCTTAAGTACCAAAAAGCTAAAACACACAAATAACACTCTTTATAGAGAAAAAAAATAAAATAAATGAATACAAAATTTTTTTTTTTGTTACTCATCTTCATAAGTACCGAGATGCCAAAATTCTGGCAAAATTCAGGGAAATTAGGTAAAGAAAAAAAATAATAATAATTTTAGCTTTTTTCCAGAGTTATGTACCAAACCCTAAGGTGCATGCAAAGCCACTTATATGGGAAAATTACACAATTTTACCAGAAACCTGTACCAGAATTAATTTCAACAAAATTACTGAAAACGAGTCTTTTCAGAGATTTACGAAGAAAAAGCTAAAACAGATGCAAACCAACCAATGTGAAGAAATAGAATAACATTACCAAAAAGATATATTTTGAGTGTTTTTATGCTTGTTATCTACAAAAAATGCAAAAATGGATGGAAAACACTCTATATTACGAAACAAAAGAACATTACGAGAAACGTGTATAATTAGTGTTTTATAGTTTAACAAGAACCACAAGGCAATAAACGCAAAAACTTGTGTATATAGAGAAGTGTCTTACATACAAAACTGATGAAATGCATGAAAAAGACTTTTAATCGAGAAACAGAACTACCCTACCAAATTGTGTATTTTGAGTGTTTTTCACATTCATAGTTACGAAATTGCCAAATTACATGCGAAACTAGCTTAATGTGGGAAAAAAATGACATTACCAGAAAAATGTCTTTTGAGTGTTTTTGAGCGTGATGCAACAAAGCACTAAAAAGCAGAAAAATCACATTACTTGGGAATAAAACCAACTTTTACGAAGAACTTGCCTTTAAGTGTTTTTTTTAACTCCTTACATACCAAAACGCTAAAACGCATGTAAAAACACCCTTTATGGAGAAACAGAATAACATTACCAAAAATATGTATTTTGAGTGTTTTTGATCATGTTACCTATAAAAACGCTTAAATACATGTAAAGAACCCCATGTTTGTATAAGAAAAGGACATTACGAAAATCATGTATTATGAGTGTTTTTAAGTTCCTTAAGTACCAAAAAACTAAAACTCACAAATAATCCTTTATAGAGAAAAAAAAATTGTTATTCATCTTCATAGGTACCGAGATACCAAATTCTGGAAAAATGCAGGGAAATTTTGTAAAAAAAAATCATTATGAAAAAAATAATCTTAGCTTTTTTTCCGGAGTTATGTTCGAAACCCTGAAGTGCATGCAAAGCCACCTATATGGAGAAATTACTCGAATTAACAAGAAACCTGTCTTTTGAGTGTTTTTTTTCAGTAATTTCAACAATATTACTGAAAACGTGTCTTTTCAGTGATTTATGTAGAAAAACGCTAAAACGGATGCAAACCAACCAATATGAAGAATTAGAATAACATTACCAAAAAGATATATTTTTATGTGTTTTTGAGCTTGTTACCAACAACAAATTTCGAAAATGGATGAAACGCACTCTATATTAGGAAAGAAAAAGGCATTACAAGAAATGTGTATAATGAGTGTTTTATAGTTTCACAAGAACCACAAGGCAAAAAAACTCAAAAACTCGTGTACATAAAGAAGTTTCTTACACACCAAAATGCTGAAACTCATGAATAACACTTTTAATTGAGAAACAGAACTACCTTACCAAATGTGTGTATTAGAGAAGTTTCTTACATACCAAAATACTGAAGCTCATGAATAACACTTTTAATTAAAAAACAGAACAACCTTACTAAATGCCTGTATTTTGAGTGTTTTTCACATTTTTTGTTACCAAAACCCCAAATTCCATGCGGGAAAAAAAATAATATTACCAGAAAATGCCTTTCGAGTGTTTTTGAGAGTGTTAGGCAATAAACCACTAAAAAGCAGGGCAATCACATTACATGGGAATAAAACCAACTTTTACCAAGAACTTGCTTTTAGGTGTTTTTGAGCTCATTACATACCAAAACGCTAAAATGCATGCAAAACACCTTTTATGGACAAAAAGAATAACATTACCAAAAATATGTATTTAAATACATGCAAAGAACCTTATGTTTGGGAAACGAAAGGACATTACGAGAAATATGTATTATGAGTGTTTTTAAGTTCTTTAAGTATTAAAAAGCTAAAACCCACAAATAACTCTCTTTATTTAGAAAAACTAAATAAATAAAATAAAAAAATAGGATTTTTTTTTTTTTTGTTAATCATCTTCATAGATACCGAGATGCGAAAATTCTGGGGAAATTCCGGGCTATTATATGATAAAAGAAAATTATCAAAAAAGTTAATTTTAGTTGTTTTTTTTTCGGACTGGTATATACCAAACCCTAAAGTGCATGCAAAGCCTCCTATATGAGGAAATTAAAGGAACTTAAAAGAAATCTGTCTTTTGAGTGTTTTTCAGAATGTTAGGCACCAAAAAGATAAATAAATCAGGAACTCACTTTATATGGGAATCCAAAACAAAATTACTGAAAACGTGTCTTCCCAGTGTTTTACGTAGAAAAACGCTAAAATGGATGCAAACCAACCAATATCAAGAAATAGAACAAACATTACTAAAAAGGTATATTTTGAGTGTTTTTGAGCTTGTTACCTACAAAAAAATGCTAAAATTGATACAAAGCACTCTATATTGGGAAACAGAAGGACATTGGGAAAAAAGTGTATAATGAGTGCATTATAGTTCAAAAGAACAACAAGGCAAAAAACCCAAAAACACGTGTATATGGAAAAGTTTCCTAGATACCAAAATGATGAAACTCATGAATAACACTCTTAATTGAGAAACAGAACAACCTTACCAAATTCGTGTGTTTTGAGTGTTTTTCATATTCTTAGTTACTAAGAACGCCAATTTCATGCGAAACCAGATTTATATGGGAAAACATGACATTTCTAGAAAAATGTCCTTTGAATGTTTTTGAGCGTGATAGGCAATAAAGCACTAAAAAGCAGGGCAATCACTTTTCATTGGAATAAAACCAATTTTTACGAAGAACTTGCCTTATATACAAAACCGCTAAAACGCATGCAAAACAAATTTTATGGAGAAACAGAATAACATTAACAAAAACATGTAATTTGGGTGTTTTTTATCATGTTATCTCTAAAAAACGCTTAAATACATGCAAAGAACATTATGTTTGGGAAACAGAAGGACATTACGAAAAACGTGGATTATGAGTGTTTTTTTTAAGTTCCCTAAGTATCAAAAAGCTAAAACCCACAAATAACACTCTTTATTTAGAAAAAAAAATAATAATTTTTTATTTTCATCTTCATAGGTACCGAGATGCCAAAATTCTGGGAAAATTCAGGAAAATTTTATGAACCAAAGAATATTATCAAAAAAGTTAATTTTACCTTTTTTTCGGAATGTTATGTACCAAACCCTAAAGTGCATGCAAATCCTCCTATATGAGGAAATTAAACGACCTTACCAGAAATCTGTCTTTTGAGTGATTTTCAGCATGTTAGGCACCAAAACGATAAATAATAAGGAACTCACTCTATATGGGAATGCAAAACAAAATTACTGAAAATGTATCTTCTCAGTGTTTTACGTAGAAAAACGCAAAAAATCGTGTATATAAAGAAGTTTCTTAGATACAAAAATGCTGAAACTCATGAATAACAATCTTAATTAAGAAACAGAACAACCTTAGCAAATGCATGTATTTTGAGTGTTTCTCATATTCCTAGTTAGCAATACCCTAAATAGCATGCGAACCTAGCTTTATGAGGGAAAAAAATGACATTACGAGAAGTGTGTTTTAATTGTTTTTAAGCATGTTAGGCAATGAAGTACTAAATAGCAGGGCAATCACATTACATAGGAATAAAACCAATTTTTACCAAGAACTTGCCAATATGTGTTTTTGAGCTCCTCACATAACAAACGGCTAAAACGCATGGAAAACAAACTTTATGGAGAAACAGAATAACATTACCAAAAACATGTATTTTGAGTGTTTTTGATAATGTTATCTATAAAAACGCTTAAATACATGCAAAGAACTTTATGTTTGGGAAACGTAAGGACATTACGAGAAACGTGTATTATGAGTGTTTTTAAGTTCCTTAAGTAATAAAAAGCTAAAACCCACAAATAACACTCGTTATTTAGAAAAAAGATAAAATAAAAAAATAAATAAAAGGACTTTTTTTTTTTTTTTTTTTGTTATTTACCTTCATAGGTACCGAGATGCCAAAGTTCTGGGAAAAATTAAGGCAATTATATGATAAGAGAATATTATCAAAAAAGTTGATATTAGCTTTTTTTCGGACTGTTATGTACCAAACAGTAAAGTACATGCAAAGCCTCCTATATGAGGAAATTAAACGACCTTACTAGAAATCAGTGTTTTGATTGTTTTTCAGCATGTTAGGCACCAAAACAATCAATAATAAGGAACTCTCTCTATATGGCAAACCAAAACAAAATTACTGAAAACGTGTCTTCTCAGTGTTTTACGTAGAAAGACGCTAAAAAGAATGCAAACCAACCAATATCAAAAAGTAGAAAAACATTACCAAAAAGATATATTTTGAGTGTTTTTGAGCTTGTTACCTATAAAAAAACGCGAAAATTTATAAAAAAGCACTTTATATTGGGAAACAAAAGGACATTGCGAGAAAAGTGTATAATTAATGTTTTATAGTTCAAAAGAACGAAAAGGCAAAAAACGCAAAAACTCGTGTATATGGAGAAGTTACCTAGATACCAAAATGCTGAAACTCATGAATAACACTCTTAATTGAGAAAGAGAACAACTTTACTAAATGCGTGTATTTTGAGTGCTTTTCACATTCTTAGTTACCAAAATGCCAAATTGCATGGGAAACCAGCTTTATGTGGGAAAAAATGACATTACGAGAAAAGTGTCTATTGAGTGTTTTTGAGCGTGATAGGGAATAGAGCACTAAAAACCAGGGGAATCACTTTACATGGCAATAAAATAAATTTTAATGAAGAACTTGCCTTTAAGTGTTTTCAGTTCCTTATGTATCAAAACGCTAAAACGCATGCAAAACACACTTTATGGAGAAAGAGAATAACATTACCAAAAACATACATTTTGCATGTTTTTGGCAAAATTTGGGCAAAATTCAGGAAATTATGAGTCAATTATCAAAAAAGTTAATTTTAGCTTTTTTTTTTCGTACTGTTATGTACCAAACCCTAAAGTGCATGCAAAGCCAACTATTTGGGGAAATTAAACGTCTTTGCCAGAAAACTGTCTTATGAGTGTTTTTCAGCTTGTTAGGTACCATAACGGTAAATAACATGCGTCACTCTATATGGGAATCTAAAACAAAATTACTGAAAACGTGTCTTTTCGGTGTTTTACATAGAAAAACGCTTAAACGGATGCAAACCAACCAATAAGAAAAAATAAAATAACATTACCAAAAAGGTACATTTTGAGTGTTTTTGAGCTTGTTACGTACAAAAAACGCGAAAATGGATGCAAAGCACTCCCTATTGGGAAACAAAAGCATATTACGAAAAACGTGTATAATGAGTGTCTTATTATTTTTGAGCAAAAGAACTTGTGGTTCACAAGAACTACAAGGCAAAAAACGCAAAAAATTCGTGTATATAATGAAGTTTCTTAGATACCAATATGCTGAAACTCATGAATAACAATATTAATTGAGAAACAGAACAACCTTACCAAATGCGTGTATTTTGAGTGTCTTTCACATTCTTAGTTAGCAAAACCCTGAATAGAACGCGGATGTATGTTGGAAAAAAAATGACATTACCAGAAGTGTCTTTTGAGTGTTTTTGAGCGTTTTAGGCAATAAATTATATATATATATATATATAAAAAAAAAAAACAGGGCAATCACATTACATGGGAATAAAACCAACTTTTAGCAAGAACTTGCCTTGAAGTGTTTTTGACCTCCTTACAAACCAAAACGCATGCAAAAAACTCCTTAATGGAGAAGCAGAATAACATTACTAAAAACATGTGTTTTAAGTCTTTTTGATCATGTTATCTATAAAAACGCTTAAATACATGCAAAGAACCCTATGTTTGGGAAACGAAAGGACATCACGAAAAACGTGTATGAGGACCGTTTTTAAATTCCTTAAGTAACAAAACGTTAAAATCCATAAATAACACTCTTTATCGAGAAAAAAATAAATAAATAAAAAAATAGCTTTTTTTATATTGATTTTCATAGGTACCAAGATGCCAAAATTCTGCCAAAATTCAGGGAATTTATGTGGAAAAAAGAACATTATCAAAAAAGTTAATTATAGCTCTTTTTCGGATTTTTATTTTCCAAATTCTAAAGTGCATGCCACCTATATAAAGAAGTTAAACGACTTTACCAGAAACCTGTCTTTTCAGTGTTTTCCAGCATGTTAGGCACCAAAACGATAAATAATATGGAAGTCAGTCAATATGTGAATCAAAAACAAAATTACTGAAAACGTGTCTTTTCAGTGTTTTACGTAGAAAAACGCTAAAACGGATGCAAACCAACAAATATGAAGAAATAGAATAACAAAAGTGAAATAGAATAAAAATGTGTTTTTAGCTTTTTACCTACAAAAAACGCGCAAATGGATGGAAAGCACTCTATATTGGGAAGGAAAAGGATATTACGAGAAACGTGTATAATGAGTGTTTTATAGTTTCACAAGAACCACAATGTAAATAACGCAAAAACTCGTGTATATAGAGAAGTTTCTTGCATACCAAAACGCTAAAACTCATGAATAACACTTTTAATTGAAAAACAGAACTACCTTACCAAATGTGTGTATTTTGAGTGTTTTTCACATTCTTAGTTACGAAAATCCCAAATTACATGCAAAACTACCTTTATGGGGGAAAAAAAATGACATTACCAGAAAAGTGTCTTTTGAGTGTTTTTGAACGTTATATGCAACAAAACACTAAAAAGCAGAACAATCACATTACATTGGAATAAAACCAAATTTTACGAAGAACTTGCCTTTAAGTGTTTTTTAACTCCTTACATACCAAAACGCTAAAGGCATGCAAAACAACCTTTATGAAGAAACAGAATAACATTACCAAAAACATGTATTTTGAGTGTTTTTGATCATGTTACCTATAAAATCGCTTAAATACATGCAAAGAACCCTATGTTTGTGAAACGAAAGGACATTACGAAAATCGTGTATTATGAGTATTTTTAAGTTCCTTAAGTACCAAAAATCTAAAACCCACAAAAAACACTCTTTATAGAGAAAAAATAATTTAAAAAATATCATTTTTTTTGTTATTCATCTTCATAGTTAACGAGATGCCAAAATTTTGAGAAAATTCAGGGAAATTATGTGAAAAAAAACATAAAAAAAAATTATTTTAGCTTTTTCCGGAGTTATGTACGAAACCCGGAGGTGCATGCAAAGCCACCTATATGGGGAAATTACACGACTTTACAAGAAACGTGTCTTTGGGTGTTTTCAGCAATTTCAAGAATATTACTGAAAACGTGTCTTTTTAGTTTTAGCGTAGAAAAGTAAAACGGATGCAAACCAATCAATATGAAGAAATAGAATAACATTACAAAAATGTTGAGTGTTTTTTGAGCTTGTTACCTACAAAAAACGCAAAAATGAATGTAAAGCAGTCTATATTGGGAAATAAAAGGATATTACAAGAAAATTGTATAATGAATGTATTAATAGTTTTGAAAAACCATAAGGCAAAAAACGCAAAACTCGTATATATGGAGAAGTTTCTTAGATACCAACATGCTGAAACTCATGAATAACACTCTTAATTGAGAAACAGAACAAGTTTAGGAAATGAGTGTATTTTGAGTGTTTTTTTTCACATTCTTAGTGGTCAAACCCCAAATTACATGCGAAACTGTGGAAAAAAAATGAAATTACTAGAAAAGTGTCTTTTTAGTGATTTTCAGCGTGTTAGGCAATAAAGCATTAAAAAGCAGGACAATCACATTACATGGGAATATAACCAACTTTTACCAAGAACTTGTCTAAGTTTTTTTGAGCTCCTTACATACTAAAACGCTAAAACCCATGCAAAACACCCTGTATGGAAAAACAGAATAACATTATCAAAAACATGTATTTTGAGTGTTTTTGAGCTTGTTACCAATAAAAACGCTTAAATACATGCAAAGAACCCTATAATTGGGAATAAAAGGACATTACGAGGAATGTGTATTATGAGTGTTTATAAGTTCCTTAAGTACGAAAAAGCTAAAACCCACAAATAACACTCTTTATACAGAAAAAAAATAAATAAATTAAAATAAATTGAAAAATAACATTTTTTTTATTGATCTTCATAGGCAACGAGATGCCAAAATTCTGGCAAAATTCAGGAAGATTACGTGAAAAAAGAATATTATGAAAGAGGTTAATTTTAGCTTTTTTTCGGACTGTTATGTACCAAACCCTAAAGTGTATGCAAAGCCACCTATATAGGGAAATTAAACGACTTTACAAGAAACCTGTCTTTTGAGTGTTTTTCAGCATGTTAGGCATCAAAACGATAAATAACATGGAAGTCACTCTATATGGGAATCCAAAAATTACTGAAAACGTGTCTTTTCTGTGTTTACGTAGAAAAACGCTAAACACGGATGGAAACCAACCAATATGAAGAAATAGAATAACATTAAAAAAAAGGTATATTTTGAGTGTTTTTGATCATGTTACCTATAAAAACGCTTCAATACATGTAAAGAACCTTATCTTTAGGAAACAAAAGGACATTACGAGAAACGAGTATTATGAGTGTTTTTACGTTCCTTAAGTACCAAAAAGCTTAAACCCACAAATAACACTCTTTATACAGAAAAAATAAATAAATGAAAAAATAGCAATTTTTTTTTTATTGATCTTCATAGGTATCGAGATGCCAAAATTTTGGCAAAATTCAGGGAAATTATGTGAAAAAAAGAATATCATAAAAAGTTAATTTTAGCTTTTTTTTCAGACTGTTATGTACCAAACCCTAAAGTGCATGTAGAGCCACCTATATGGGGAAATTAAACGACTTTACCTGAAACCTGTCTTTTGCCTGTTTTTCAGTATGTTAGGCACCAAAACAATAAATAATATGGAAATCATTCTGTATGGGAATCTAAAACAAAATTACTGAAAACGTGTCTTTTCAGTGTTTTACGTAGAAAAACGCTAAAAAGAAAGCAAATCAACCAATATCATGAAATAAAATAATATTACCAAAAAAAGGTATTTTTTGTGTTTTGAGCGAAAATGGATGCAAATCTCTCTATATTGGGAAACAAAAGGACATTACGAGAAACGTTTATAATGCTTTTTACCTACAAAAAACACGAAAATGGATGTAAATGGATGGATGTATTGGGAAGCAAAAGGACATTTAGAGAAAAGTGTATATTGATTTTTTTATAGTTTCACAAGAACCAGAAGACAAAAAACGCAAAAACTCGTGTATATTGAGAAGTGTCTTACATACCAAAATGCTAAAACTCATGAATAACACTTTTAATTAAGAAACAGAACTACTTTACCAAATGTATGTATTTTGAGTGTTTTTCACATTCTTAATTACGAAAATCCCAAATTACATGCGAAACTAACTTTATATGGGAAAAAAATGACATTATCAGAAAAGTGTCTTTTGAGTGTTTTTGAGCGTGATATGCAAAAAAGCACTAAAAAGCAGAATAACCACATTATATAGGAATAAAACTAACTTTTACGAAGAACTTGCCTTTAAATGTTTTTAACTCCTTACATACCAAAACGCTAAAACGCATGCAAAACACCCATTATGGAGAAACAGAATAACATTACCAAAAACATGTATTTTGAGTGTTTTTGATCATGTTACCTATAAAAACGCTTAAATACATGCAAAGAACCCTATGTCTGTGAAATGAAAGGACATATAAAAAAAAAATTAGCTTTTTTCCGGAATTATGTACCAAACCCAGAAGTGCATGCAAAGCCACCTATATGGGGATATTACACGACTTTACCAGAAAGCTGTCTTTCGAGTGTTTTTCAGCAATTTCAACAATATTACTAAAAACGTGTCTTTTCAGTGATTTACGAAGAAAAACGCTAAAATGGATGCAAACCAACCAATATGAAGAAATAGAATAACTTTACCAAAAAGATATATTTTGAGTGTTTTTCAACTTGTTACCTAGAAAAAATGCGAAAATCGATGGAAAGTACTCAATATTGGGAAACAAAAGAACATTACGAGAAACGTGTACAATGAGTGTTTTATAGTTTCATACGAACCACAAGGCAAAAAACGCAAAAAAAAATAGATATTACCAAAAAAGTGTCTTTTGAGTGTTTTTGAGCGTGATATGCAACAAAGCACTAAAAAGCAGAACAATCATATTACATGGGAATAAAACCAACTTTTACGAAGAACTTGCCTTTAAGGGTTTTTTTTTTAACTCCTTACATACCAAAACGCTAAAACGCATGCAAAAACACCCTTTTATGGAGAAACAGAGTAACATTACCAAAAACATGTATTTTGAGTGTTTTTGATCATGTTATTTATAAAAACGCTTAAATACATGCAAAGAACCTTATGTTTGGGAATCGAAAGGACATTACGAGAAACGTGTATTATGAGTGTTTTTAAGTTCCTTAAGTACTAAAAAAGCTAAAACCCACAAATAAAGCTCTTTATAGAGAAAAAAAATAAATAAAATAATTTTTTTTTTTTTGTTATTCATCTTCATAGGTACTAAGATGGGAATCGAAAACAAAATTACTGAAAACGTGTTTTTTCGGTGTTTTACGTAGAAAAACGTTAAAACGGATGCAAACCAACCAATATAAAGAAATAGAATAACATTACCAAAAAAGGTATATTTTGAGTGTTTTTGAGCTTGTTACCTAGAAAAGACGCGAAAATGAATGCAAAGCACTCCCTATTGGGAAAGAAAAGGACATTTCGAGAAACGTCTATAATGAGTGTCTTTTTATATTCGGGCAAAAGAACTTGTGGTTCACAAGAACCACAAGGCAAAAAGCGCATAAAGTCGTGTATATAAAGAAGTTTTTAGACACAAAAATGCTGAAACTTATGAATAACAATCTTAATTCAGAACCAGAACAACATTACCAAATGCGTGTATTTTGAGTGTTTTTTCACATTCTTAGCAAAACCTCAAATAGCATGCGAAACTAGCTTTATGAGGGAAAAAAATGACATTACCAGAAGTGTCTTTTGAGTGTTTTTGAGAGTGTTAAGCAATAAAGCACTAAAAAGCAGAGCAATCATATTACATTGGAATAAAACGAACTTTTACAAAGAACTTGCCTTTAAGTGTTTTTCAGCTCCTTACATACCAAATCGCTAAAACGCATGCAAAACACTCCTTTATGGAGAAGCAGAATAACATTACGAAAAACAAGTGTTTTTGAGTGTTTTTTATCATGTTACCTATAAAAAAGCTTAAATACATGCAAAGATCCCTATATTAGGGAAACGAAAGGACATTACGAGAAATGTGTATTATGAATGTTTTTAAGTTGCTTAAGTACCAAAACGTTAAAACCTACAAATAACACTTTTTATAGAGAAAAAAATTAAATAAATAAAAAAATAGCATTTTTATTTTTTTGTTATTCATGTTAATAGGTACCAAGATGCCAAAATTCTGCCAAAGTTCAGGGAAATTATGTCGAAAAAAGAACATTATCGAAAAAGTTAATTTTACCTTTTTTTTGGAGTTATGTACCAAACCATAAAGTGTATGCAAAGCCACCTATTTGGGAAAATTTAACGTCTTTACAAGAAACCTGTCTTTTGAGTGTTTTTACGCATGTTAGGCACCAAAACGATAGATAATATTAAAGTCACTCTATATGGAAATCAAAAACAAAATTATTGAAAACGTGTCTTTTAAAAGATTTACGTAGAAAAACGCTAAAACGGATGCAAACCAACCAATATGAAAAAATAGAATAATATTACCAGAAAAGTATATTTTGTGTGTGTTTGAGCTTGTTACATAAAAAAAAAAAACGCAAAAATGGATGCAAAGCACTGTATATTAGGAAAAAAAAGGACATAACGAGAAACGTGTATAATGAGTGTTTTATAGTTTCACCAGAATCACAAGGCAAACAACGCAAAAATTCGTCTGTGTAGAGAAGTTTCTAAGATACCAAAATGCTGAAACACTCTTAATCAAGAAACAGAACAACCTTACTAAATGCGTGTATTTTGAGTGTTTTTTTTTTACATTCTTAGTTAGCAAAACCCCAAATTCCATGCGAAACTAACTTTATGTGGGAAAAAAATGACATTACAAGAAAAGTGTCTTTGAGTGTTTTTGAGCGTGTTAGGCAATAAAGCACTAAAAAGCAGGGCAATCACATTACATGGGAATAAAACCAACTTTTACGAAGAACTTGCCTTTTAGTGTTTTTGACACGCATTTAGTAAGGTTGTTCTGTTTCTTAATTAAGAGTGTTATTCATGAGTTTCAGCATTTTAGTATTTAGGAAGCTTCTCCATATACACGAGTTTTTGCGTTTTTTGCCTTGTGGTTTTTTTGAACTATAAAACACTTATTATACACTTTTCTTGCAATGTCCTTTTCTTTCCCAATATAGAGTGTTTTGCATCAATTTTCGCGTTTTTTGTAGGTAAAAAGCTCAAAAACACTCAAAATATACCTTTTTGGTAACGTTTTTCTATTTCTTGATATTGGTTGGTTTTCATTCGTTTTAACGTGTTTCTACGTAAAACACTGAGAAGACACGTTTTCAGTAACTTTGTTTTGGATTCCCATATAGAGTGAGTTCATTATTATTTATCGTTTTTGTGCCTAACATGCTAAAAAACACTAAAAACACAGATTTCTGGTAAAGTCGTTTAATTTTGCATGCACTTTAGGGTTTGGTATATAACAGTCCGAAAAAAAATGCTGAAATTAACTTTTTTTGATAATATTCTTTTATCACATAATTGCCCTGAATTTTCCCAGAATTTTGACATCTCTGGCATTCCATTTCTGGAATTTTGGCATTTGGCACCTTTGAAGATGAATAACAAAAAAAAAAAAAAATTTTTTTTTTTTATTTATTTATTTATCTATTTTTTTTTTAGATAAACATTGTTATTTGTGTGTTTTAGCTTTTTGGTACTTAAGGAACTAAAAAAAACACTCATAATACACGGTTCTCGTAATGTCCTTTTGTTTCCCAACCATAATGTGCTTTGCATGTACTTAAGCGTTCTTAAAGATAACATGATCAAAAACACTAAAAATACATGTTTTTGGTATATGTTATTCTGTTTCTCAATAAAGTTTGTTTTCCATGCGTTTTAGCGGTTTGGTATATAAGGGGTTAAAGGGATTCTTCGTAAAAGTTGGTTTTATTCCTATGTAATATGATCGTTCTTATTTTTAGTGCTTTGTTCCATATCATGCTGAAAAACACTCAAAAGACACTTTTCTGGTAATATCATTTTTTTTCCCACATGAAGCTAGTTTCGCATGTAATTTGGCATTTTCGTAACTAACGATGGGAAAAACACTTAAAATGCACAATTTGTTAAGGTAGTTCTGTTTATCTATTAAAAGTGTTATTCATGCATTTATTCATTTTGGTATGTAAGAAATTTTCCTATATACAAGAGTTTTTGCGTTTATTGCCTTGTGGTTCTTTTAAAACTATAAAACACTCATTATACACGTTTCTCGTAATGTCCTTTTGTTTCCTAATATAGAGTGCTTTACATCCATTTTTGCATTTTTTGTAGGTAACAAGCTCAAAAACACTCAAAATATATCTTTTTGGTAATGTTATTCTATTTCTTCATATAGGATGGTTTGTATCTGCTTTAGCGTTTTTCTACGTAAAACACTGAAAAGACACGTTTTCAATAATTTTCTTTTGGATTCATATATTGACTGACTTCCAAATGATTTATCGTTTTGGTGCCTAACATGCTGAAAAACAATGAAAAGACAGGTTTCTGGTAAAGTCGTTTAACTTCCCTATATAGGTGGCTTTGCATGCTGTTTAGGGTTTGGTACATAACAATCCGAAAAAAAAACTATAATTAACTTATATGATAATGTTCTTTTATCCAAATAAATTCCCTGAATTTTGGCAGAATTTTGGCATCTCGGTACCTATGAAGATGAATAACAAAAAAAAAAAAATCCCATTTTATTATTTTTTTATTCATTATATATTTTTTTTCTAAAGAGTGTTATTTGTGGGTTTTAGCTTTTTGGTACTGAAGGAACTTAAAAATCACCCATAATACACGTTTCTCGTAATGTTCTTTCGTTTCCCAAACATAAGGTTCTTTGCATGTATTTAAGCGTTTTTATAGATAACATGATCAAAAATACTCAAAATACATGTATTTGGTAATGTAATTCTGTTTCTCCATAAAATGTATTTTGCATGCGTTTTAGCGTTTTGGTACGTAAGGAGCTCAAAAACACTTAAAGGCAAGTTCTTGGTAAAATTTGGTTTTATTCCCATGTAATGAGATTGCCCTGACTTTTAGTGCTTTATTGCGTTACACGCTCAAAATCACTGAAAAGACATGCAAAGTGTCCCATATGAGGAAATTAAAGACCTTACCAGAAATCTGTCTTTTGAGTGTTTTTCTGCATATTAGGCACCAAAACGATAAATAATAAGGAACTCACTCTATGTGGGAATCCAAAAGAAAACTACTGAAAATGTGTCTTCTCAGTGTTTTACGTAGAAAAACGCTAAAACTGATGCAAACCAACCAATATCAAGAAGCAGAAAAACATTACCAAAAATGTATATTTTGAGTGTTTTTGAGCTTGTTACCTACAAAAAAAAGCTCAAAAAATTTATACAAAGCACTCTATATTGGGAAACAAAGGGACATTGCGAGAAAAGTGTATAATGAATGTTTTATAGTTCAAAAAAACCACAAGGCAAAAAACGCAAAAACTCGTGTATATGCTGAAACTCATGAATAACACTCTTCAGAAACAGAGCAACCTTACTAAATGCGTGTCAAAAACACTAAAAGGCAAGTTCTTCGTAAAAGTTGGTTTTATTCCCATGTATTGTGATTGCCCTGCTTTTTAGTGCTTTATTGCCTAACACGCTCAAAAACATTCAAAGACACTTTTCTGGTAATGTCATTTTTTCCCACATAAAACTAGTTTCGCATGGAATTTGTGGTTTTGATAACTAACAATGTAAAAAAAACACTCAAAATTCACGCATTTAGTAAGGTTGTTCTGTTTCTTGATTAAGAGTGTTATTCATGAGTTTCATTATTTTGGTATCCTAGAAAATTCTCCATACAGTCGAGTTTTTGCGTTTTTTGCCTTGTGATTCTAGTGAGACTATAAAACACTCATTATACACGTTTCTCGTTATGTCCTTTCTTTTCCTTATATAGAGTGCTTTGCATCCATTTTCGCGTTTTTTTTTTATATAACAAGCTCAAGAACACACAAAATATAGTTTTTTGGTAATGTTATTCTATTTCTTCATATTGGTTAGTTTGCATGCGTTTTAGCGTTTTTTACGTAATTTTTTTAAAAGACATGTTTCCAGTTATTTTGTTTTGGATTTCCATATAGAGTGACTTTCATACTATTTATCGTTTTGGTACCTAACATGCTTTCTGGTGCCTTTTGCTTCCCTATATAGAGTGCTTTATATCTATTTTCGCGTTTTTTGTAGGTAACAATTTCAAAAACACTCAAAATATACCTTTTTGGTAATGTTATTCTATTTCTTCATTTTGGTTGGTTTGCATTCTTTTTTTAGCGTTTTCTACGTAAAACACCGAAAAGACACGTTTTCAGTAATTTTGTTTCGGATTCCCATATAGATTGACTTCCATGTTATTTATCGTGTTGGTTCCTAAGATGCTGAAAAAACACTCATAAGACCGTTTTCTGGCAAAGACGTTTAATTTCCCCATATAGGTGGCTTTGCATGCACTTTAGTGGTTTGGTACATAGCAGTCCGTAAAAAAAAGCTAAATTTAACTTCTTTTATTATGTTCTTATTTCACATAATTTCCTGAATTTTGCCCGAATTTTTGCATATTGGTTCCTGTGAAGATGAATAAGAAAGAAAAAAAATTTTTTTTTTTATTTATTTATTGTTTCTCAATAAAGAGTGTTTTTTGTGGATTTTAGCTTTTTGGTAATTAATAAACTTAAAAACACTCATAATACACCTTTCTCGTAATCTCCTTTCGTTTCCTAAAAATAGTGTTCTTTGCATGTATTTAAGCTTTTTCATTGGTAACATGATCAAAAACACTCAAAATACATGTTTTTGGTAATATTATTCTTTTTCACCATAAAGATTGTTTTGTATGCCTTTTAGTGTTTTGGTATATAAGGAGCTCAAAAACACTTAAAGGCAAGTTCTTGGTAAAAATTTGTTTTCCTCCAATGTAATGTGATTGCCCTCCTTTTTAGTGCTTTATTGCCTATCACGGTCAAAATACTCAAAAGACACTTTTCTGGTAAAGTCTTTTTTTTTTCCCACAAATATATTTTCGCATTGAATTTGGGGTTTTGGTAACTAAGAATGTGAAAAGCACTCAAAATACACTCATTTATTAAGATTGTTCTGTTTCTCAATTAGGAGTGTTATACATGAGTTTAGCATTTTTGTATCTAGGAAACCTCTCCATATACACAAGATTTTGCGTTTTTTGCCTTGTGGTTCTTTTGAACTATAAAACACTCATTATACACTTTTCTTGCAATGTCCTTTTGTTTCCCAATATAGAGTGCTTTGCATCAATTTCCGAGTTTTTTATAGGTAACAAGCTCAAAAACACTCAAAATATAACTTTTTAGTAACGTTTTTTCTATTTCTTGATATTGGTTGCTTTGCATCCGTTATAGCGTTTTCTAAGTAAAACACTGAGAAGACACGTTTTCAGTCACTTTGTTTTGGATTCCTATATACAGTGAGTTCCTCATTTTTTATCGTTTTGGTGCCTAAAATGCTAAAAAAAATCACTCAAAACACAGATTTCTGATAATGTCATTTAATTTCCTCATATAGGAGGGTTTGCATGCACTTTAGGGTTTGGTACATAACAGTCCGAAAAAAAAAGCTGAAATTAACTTTTTTGTTAATATTCTATTATCATATGATTGCCCTGTATTTTCCCAAAATTTTGTCATCTCGGTACTATGAAGATGAATAAGGAAAAAAAAAAATCTTTTTTTTTTATTTTTTTTATTTTCTAAATAAAGAGTGTTATTTGTGGGTTTTAGCGTTTTGGTACTTAAGGAACTTAAAAAACACTCATAATACACGTTTCTCGTAATGTCCTTTTGTTTCCCAAACATAATGTTCTTTGCATGTTCTTTGTTTCCCAAACATAATGTTCTTTGCATTTAAGCATTTTTATAGATAACATGATCAAAACCACTCAAAATACATGTTTTTGGTAATGTTATTCTGTTTCTCCATAAAGTTTGTTTTGTATGCGTTTTAGCGGTTTGTTATATAAGGGGCTCAAAAACACTTAAAGGCAAGTTTTTGGTATAAATTGGTGTTATTCCAATGTAATATGATTGTCCTGCTTTTTAGTGCTTTATTGCCTCTCACGCTCAAAAACACTTAAAAGACACTTTTCTGGTAATGTCATTTTTTTCTCACATAAAGATGGTTTTGCATGCAATTTGGGCTTTTTGGTAACTAAGAATGTGAAAAACACTCAAAATACACGAATTTAGTAAGGTTGTTCTGTTTCTCAATAAAGAGTGTTATTTATGAGTTTCAGCATTTTGGTATCTAGGAACCTACTCCATATCCACGAGTTTTTGTGTTTTTTGCCTTTTGGTTTGTTTGAACAATAAAAAATTTATTATACACTTTTCTTGCAAAGTCCTTTTGTTTTCTAATTTAGAGTGTTTTGCATCAATTTTCAAGTTTTTTGTAGGTAACAAGCTCAAAAACACTCAAAATATTCCTTTTTGGTAATGTTTTTCTATTTCTTGATACTGGTTGGTTTCAATCAGTTTTAGCGTTTTTCTACGTAAAACACTGAAAAGACACGTTTTGAGCAATTTTGTTTTGGATTCTCATATAGAGTGAGTTCCTTATTATTTATCGTTTTGGTGCCTAATATGCTGAAAAACACTCAAAAAACAGATTTCTGGTAAGGTCGTTTAATTTCCTCATATAGGAGTCTTTGGATGCACTTTATGGTTTGGTATATAACAGTCCGAAAAAAAAGGTAAAATTAACTTTTTTAATAATTTTTTTTTTATCATATAATAGCCCTGAATTTTCCCAGAATTTTGGCATCTCGGTACCTATGAAGATGAATAACAAAAAAAAAAATCCTATTTTTTTATTTTTTTTACTTTGTTTCTAAATAAAGTGTTATTTGTGGGTTTTAACTTTTTGGTACTTAAGGAACTTAAAAACACTTATAATACACATTTCTCGTAATGTCCTTTCGTTTCGCAAACATAAGGTTCTTTGTATGTATTTAAGCGTTTTTATAGATAACATGATGAAAACCCTCAAAATATATGTTTTTGGTAATTTTATTCTGTTTCTCCATAAAAGGTGTTTTGCATGCGGTTTAGCGTTTTGGTATGTAATAAGCTCAAAATACTTAAAGGCAAGTTCTTGGAAAAAGTTGTTTTTATTCCCATGTAATGTGATTACCCTGCTTTTTAGTGCTTTATTGCGTAACACGCTCAAAAACACTCAAAAGACACTTTTCTGGTAATATCATTTTTTTCCCACATAAAGCTAGTTTTGCATGGAATTTGGGGTTTTGGTAACTAAGAATGTGAAAAAAAAACTCAAAACACAGGCATTTAATAAGGTTGTTCTATTTCTTAATTAAAAGTGTTATTCATGAGTTCCAGGATTTTGGTATGTAAGAAACTTTTCTTCTACACACATTTGGTAAGGTATTTCTGTTTCAAAATTAAAAGTGTTATTCATGAGTTTCAGCTTTTTGGTATGTAAGAAACTTCTTTATGTACACGAAATTTTGAGCTTTTTACCTTGTGGTTCTTGTCAAACTATAAAACACTCATACATGTTTCTCGTAATGTCCTTTTCTTCGCCAATATGAAGTGCTTTCCATCCATTTTTGCATTTTTTGTAGGTAACAAGCTCAAAAACACATAGAAATATATCTTTTTGGTAATGTTATTCTATTTCTTCATATTGGTTACTTTACATCCATTTTAGCGTTTTTCTACGTAAATCACTGAAAAGACACGTTTTCAGTAATATTGTTGAAATTGCTGAAAAACGATCAAAAGACAGGTTTCTGGTAAAGTCGTGTAATTTCCCCATATAGGTGGATTTGCATACACTTCAGGGTTTGTACATAACTCCGGAAAAAAGCTAAAATTATTTTTTTATATAGTTTTTTTTTTTTACAAAATTTCCATTAATTTTGCCAGAATTTTACCATCTCGGTACCTATGAAGATGAATAACAGAATTTTTTTTTCTCTCTATAAAGAGTGTTATTTGTGGGTTTTAGCTTTTTGGTACTTAACTAACTTAAAAACACTCATGATACACGATTTTCGTAATGTCCTTTTGTTATACAAATATAGAGTCCTTTACATGTATTTAAGCGTTTTTATAGGTTACATGATCAAAAACACTCAAAATACATGTTTTTGGTAATGTTATTCTGTTTCTCCATAAAGGGTGTTTTCCATACGTTTTAGAGATTTGGTATGTAAGGAGTTAAAAAACACTTAAAGGCAAGTTCTTCGTAAAAGTTGGTTTTATTCCCATGTAATGTGATTGTTCTGCTTTTTAGGGCATTGTTGCATATCACGCTCAAAAACACTAAAAATACACTTTTTTGGAAATGTCATTTTTTTTTCCCACATGAAGGTAGTTTCGCATGTAATTTGGCATTTTCGTAACTAAGAATGTGAAAAAACACTCAAAATACACAATATGGTAAGGTATTTCTGTTTATTGATTAAAAGTGTTATTCATGCATTTCATCATTTCGGTTTGTAAGAAATTTTTCTATATACACGAGTTTTTGTGTTTATTGCCTTGTGGTTGTTTTAAAACTATAAAACACTCATTATACACGTTTCTCGTAAAGACCTTTTGTTTCCTAATATAGAGTACTTTACATCCATTTTTGCATTTTTTGTAGGTAACAAGCTCAAAAACACTCAAAATATATCTTTTTAGTAATGTTATTCTATTTCTTCATATAGGTTGGTTTGCATCCGTTTTAGTGTTTTTCTACGTAAAAGCTGAAAAGACACGTTTTCAGTAATTTTGTTTTGGATTCACATATTGACTGACTTCCATATTATTTATCGTGTTGGTGCCTAACATGCTGAAAAATACTGAAAAGATAGGTTTCTGATAAAGTCGTTTAACTTCCCTATATATGTCTTTGCATGCACTTTAGGGTTTGGTACTTAACAATCCGAAAAAAAAAGCTGTAATTAACTTTTTTCGTAATTTTCATCTTTCCACGTAAATACCCTGAATTTTGGCAGAATTTTCGCATCTCGGTACCTCTAAGGATGAGTAACAAAAAAGAAAAAAAAAATCCCATTTTTTTATTTTTTTTTGTTTATTATTATTTTTTTTTTTAAATAAAGAGTGTTATTTGTGGGTTTTAGCTTTTAGGTATTAAAGGAACTTAAAAAAACACTCATAATACACGTTTCTCGTAATGTCCTTTCGTTTCCCAAACATAAGGTTCTTTGCATGTATTTAAGTGTTTTTATAGATAATATGATCAAAAACACCCAAATTCATGTATTTGGTAATATTATTCTGTTTCTCCATAAAATGTATTTTGCAGGTGTTTTAGCGTTTTGGTATGTAAGGAGCTCAAAAACACTTAAAGGCAAGTTCTTGGTAAAATTTGGTTTTATTCCCATGTAATGTGATTGCCCTTCCTTTTAGTGCTTTATTGCGTAACACGCTCAAAAACACTCAAAAGACATGCAAGGCCTCGCATATGAGGAAATAAGAGACCTTACCAGAAATCTGTCTTTTGAGTGTTTTTCAGCATGTTAGGCACCAAAACGATAAATAATAAGGAACTCTCTCTATGTGGGAATCCAAAAGAAAATTACTGAAAACTTGTCTTCTCAGTGTTTTACGTAGAAAAACGCTAAAACTGATGCAAACCAACCAATATCAAGAACCAGAAAAACATTACCAAAAATATATATTTTGAGTGTTTTTCAGCTTGTTACATACAAAAAAAAACAAAATTGATACAAAACACTCTATATTGGGAAACAAAGGGACATTGCGAGAAAAGTGTATAATGAATGTTTTATAGTTAAAAAAAACCACAAGCCAAAAAACGCAAAAACTCGTGTATATGGAAAAGCTTCCTAGATACTAAAATGCTGAAACTCATAAATAACACTCTTAATTGAGAAACAGAACAACCTTACTAAATGCGTGTCAAAAACACTAAAACGCAAGTTTTTCGTAAAAGTTGGTTTTATTCCCATGTAATGTGATTGCCCTGCTTTTTAGGGCTTTATTGCCTAACATGCTCAAAAACACTCAAAGACACTTTTCTGGTATTGTCATTTTTTTCCCACATAAAGTTAGTTTTGCATGGAATTTAGGGTTGTGGTAAATAAGAATATAATAAAAACACTCAAAATACACGCATTTAGTAAGGTTGTTCTGTTTGTTGATTAAGAGTGTTATTCATGAGTTTCAGCATTTTGGTATCTTAGAAACTTCTCCACACAGACGAGTTTTTGCGTTGTTTGCCAGGGGATTCTGGTGAAACTATAAAACACTCATTATACACGTTTTTCGTTATGTCCATTTTTTTTTTCCTAATATACAGTGCTTTGTAACCATTTTCGCGTTTTTTTTTTTTATGTAACAAGCTCAAAAACACAAAATATACTTTTCTGGTAATATTATTCTATTTTTTCATATTCGTTGGTTTGCATCCGTTTTAGCGTTTTTTTTTACGAGGAAATTAAACGACTTTACAAGAAAACTGTCTTTTGAGTGTTTTTCAGCATGTTAAGCACCAAAACGATAAATAATATGGAAGTCACTCTATATGGGAATCCAAAACAAAATTACTGAAAACGTGTCTTTTCAGTGTTTTACGTAAAAAACGTTAAAACTGATGCAAACAGACCAATATGAAGAAATAGAATAACATTACCAAAAAGATATATTTTAAGTATTTTTGAGCTTGTAACCAACAAAAAAAAAACGCGAAAATAGATGCAAAGCACTCTATATTGGGAAACAAAAAGACATTACGAGAAACGTGTATAATGAGTATTTTATAGTTTCACAAGAACCACAAAGCAAAAAAAGCAAAAACAAGTGTATATGGAGAAGTTTCTTAGATACCAAAATGCTGAAACTCCTGAATAACACTCTTAATTAAGAAACAGAATAACATTACTAAATGCGTGTATTTTGAGTGTTTTTCACATTCTTAGTTACTAGAACACCAAATTGCATGCGAAACAAGCTTTATGTGGGAAAAAAAAAATGATATAACCAGAAAAGTGTGTTTTGAGGGTTTTTGAGAGAGTTAGGCAATAAAGCACTAAAAAGGAGGGCAATCACATTACAACGGAATAAAACCAACTTTTACCAAGAGCTTGCCTTTAAGTGTTTTTTTAACTCCTTATATACCAAAACGCTAAAACACTTGCAAAACACCCTTAATGGAGAAACAGATTAACATTACCAAAAACATATATTTTGAGTGTTTTTGATCATGTTACCTCTAAAAACACTTAAATACATGCTAAGAATCCTATGTCTGGGAAACGAAAGGACATTACAAAAAACGTGTATTATGTGTGTTTTTAAGTTCCATAAGTACCAAAAAGCTAAAACCTCTTTATAAAGAAAAAAATAAAGAAATAATAAAAAAATAGGATTTTTTTTTTGTTATTCTTCTTCATAGGTACTGAGATGCCAAAATTCTAGCAAAATTCAGGGAAATTATGTGTAAAAAGAACATTATCAAAAATGTTAATTTTAGCTTTTTTTTCGGACTGTTATGTACCAAACCATGAAGTACATGCAAACCCAGTTATATGGAGAAATCAGACGACTTTACGAGCAACCTGTGTTTCTAGTGTTTTTGAGCATGTTAGTCACCAAAACAATAAATAATATTGAAGTCATTCTATGTGGTAATCCAAAACAAAATTATTTTAAACGTGTCTTTTTCGTGTTTTATGTAGAAAAACGCTAAAACGGATGCAAGCCAACCAATATAAAGAAATAGAATAAGATTACCAAAAAGGTATAATTTGAGTGTTTTTTTTAGCTTTTTACTAACAAAAAAAAAAAACGCGAAAATGGATGGAAAGCTCTCTCTATTGGTTAACAAATGGACATTACGAGAAACGTGTATAATGATTGTTTTATAGATTCTCAAGAATCACAAGACAAAAAACGCAAAAACTCGTATATATGGAGAAGTTTCTTAGATACCAAAATGGTGAAACTCCTGAATAACACTATGAATTGAGAAACAGAACAACCTTACCAAATGCGTGTATTTTGAGTGTTTTTCACATTCTTAGTTACCAAAACCCCAAATTTTATGTGAAAGTAGCTTTATGTGGGAAAAAAAAATGACATTACCAGAAAAGTGTCTTTTAAGTGTTTTTTTTTTTTTTTAGCATGATAGGCAATAAAGCACTAAAAAGAATGGCAATCACATTACATGGGAATGAAATCAACTTTTACCAAGTGTTTTTTCTAAGTGTTTTTGAGCTCCTTATATACCAAAACGCTAAAACGCATGTAAAACACCCTTTATTTAGAAACGGAATAACATTACCAAAAACATGTATTTTGAGTGTTTTTGATCATGTTACCTATAAAAAACGCTTAAATACATGCAAAGAATCTTATGTTTGGGAAACGAAAGGACATTTCGAGAAACGTGTATTATGAGTGTTTTTAAGTTCTTTAAGTACCAAAAAGCTAAAACTCATAAATAACACTCTTTGTAGAGAAAAAATAAATAAATAAATAAATAGAAAAATAGGATTGTTTTTTTTTATTCATTTTCATAGGTACCAAGATGCTAAAATTCTGCCAAAAATTCAGGAAAATTGTGTGAAAAAAGAACATTATGAAAAAGAGTTAATTTTAGCTTTTTTTTCGGACTGTTATGTACCAAACCCTAAAGTGCATGCAAAGCCACCTATATGGGGAAATTAAACGTCCTTACCAGAAACCTGTCTTTTGTGTTTTTTTTTGTTTTTTTTCAGCATGTTAGGCACCAAAACGATAAATAATATAGAAGTCACTAAATGTGGGAATCCATCACAAAATTACTGAAAAAGTATCTTTTCAGTATTTTACGTAGATAAATGCTAAATCGGATGCAAACCAACGAATATGGAGAAATAGAATAACATTACCAAAAATGTATATTTTGAGTGTTTTTAAGCTTCTTACCTTCAAAAAACGCGAAAATGGATGGAAAGCACTCTATAGTGGGATACAAAAGGACATTACGAGAAACGTGTATAATGAGTGTTTTATAGTTTCACAACAGCCACAAGGCAAAAATCGCAAAACTCGGTGTATATGGAGAAGTTTCTTAGTGTTACGTGTGAGCATACACTGAACTCTAGGGGATGGACCATGAAGGGGTGTTGCTCACACTAACAATGGAAGGGTTAAAAGAAAAGAGAAAAGGAGACATTTTAACTGCTATTTAATATCTTAAAGTTAACCCTTAAATTAAGTAACAATACAAAATTGAAAATTATTTGTAAGTAAAAGTAAGTAACAAGGAGTGGCAATCTGAACTGGACTGAATAACTTAAAAGACTGGTTCAGTAAATAACTTAAGCCAAGTTAGTAAATGCATATAGATACAAATTACAAAAATAAACACCTTTACATATACATAATAGAAAATAAATATAAATGTGTTTGTGTGTGTGTGTTTGTGTGTGTGTGTGGGTGTGTAACACTGGTGTAACTCTTACCACCGCTCTCGAGTGTATATGAGGCTCCCAGCGTATGCCAAGGCGACCTCAGAGCTGTAGCGACCCTTGGAGGAGACTGAAGCTCGATGGAACTCCACCCCTCGTTATCGGCTTGGTAGCCTGCTAGAGGTCACGTATCCAGTATGCCTCAAGCTATACACGTGGCAGCGCCACGAGTTGAGAGGCAGGCACCTGGTTCCGTGGTAGAGTAGTCACGTGTGTGACATTAGATATCAAAATGCTGAAACTCAGAAATAACACTCTTAATTAAGAATACAGAACAACCTTACCAAATGCATGTATTTTGAGTGCTTTTCACATTCTTAGTTACCAAAACCAAAAATTGCATGCAAAACTAGCTTTATGTGGGAAAAAAAATAACATTACCAAAAAAAGTGTCTTTTGAGTGTTTTTGAGCGTGATAGGCACTAAAGCTCTAAAAAGGAGGGCAATCACATTACATGGGAATAAAACCAACTTTTACCAAGAACCTGCCTTTACGTGTTTTTGAGCTTCTTACATACCAAAATGCTAAAACGCTTGCAAAACACCCTTTATGGAGAAACAGAATAACATTACCAGAAACATGTATTGTGAGTGTTTTTGATCATGTTACCTATAAAAATGCCTAAATACATGCAAAGAACCCTATGTTTGGAAAATGAAAGGACATTACGAAAATCGTGTATTATGAGTGTTTTTTAAGTTCCTTAAGTACCAAAAAGCTAAAACCCACAAATAATTTTTTATTGAGAAAAAAAAAATTTGTTAATCATCTTCATAGATACCGAGATGCCAAAATTCTGCTAAAATTCATGGAAATTTTGTAAGAAAAAATCATTATAAAAAAATAATTTTAGCTTTTTTCCGGAGTTATGTACAAACTCTGAAGTGCATGCAAATCCACCTATATGGGGAAATTACACGACTTTACCAGAAACCTGTCTTTTGAGTGTTTTTCAGCAATCTGAACAATATTACTTAAAACATGTCTTTTCAGTGATTTACGTAGAAAACGCTAAAACGGATGCAAACTAACCAATATGAAGAAATAGAATAACATTACCAAAAAGATATATTTGGTTGTGTTTTTGAGCTTGTTACCTACAAAAAATGCAAAAATGGATGGAAAGCACTTTATATTGGCAAAGAAAAGGACATTACGAGAAACGTGTATGAGTGTTTTATAGTTTGACAAGAACCACAAGGTAAAATACTCAAAAACTCGTGTACATAAAGAAGTTTCTTACATACCAAAAAGCTAAAACTCATCAATAACAGGAAAGAGAACAACCTTACTAAACCCTGTGTTTTGAGTTTTTTTCACATTCTTAGTTACCAAAACCTCAAATTCCATGCAAGACTAGCTTTATGTGGGAAAAAAAATGATATTACCAGAAAAGTGTTTTTTGAGTGTTTTTGAGCGTGTTAGGCAATAAAGCACTAAAAACCAGGGGAATCACATTACATGGGAATAATAACAACTTTTACCAAGAACTTCCCTTTAAGTGATTTTTTTAGCTAATTACATACGAAAACGCTAAAACGCATGCAAAACACCTTTTATGGAGAAAGAGAATAATATTACCAAAAACATATATTTTGAGTGTTTTTGATCATGTTATCTGTAAAAACGCTTAAATACATGCAAAAAACCTTATGTTTAAGAAACGAAAGGACATTACGAGAAATGTGTATTATAAGCGTTTTTAAGTTCCTTAAGTACCAAAAAGGTAAAACCCACACATAACACTGTTTATTTAGAAAAAAAAAGTAATAAAATAAAAAAATAGGATTTTTTTTTTTTTGTTATTCATCTTCATAGGTACCGAGATGCCAAAATTCTGGGAAAATTCAGGACTATTATATGTTAAAACAAAAATGATCAAAAAAGTAAATTTTAGCTTTTTTTCGGACTCTTATGTACCAAACCCTAAAGTGCATCCAAAGACTCCTATATGAGGAAATTAAACGAGCTTACCAGAAATCTGTTTTTTGAGTGTTTTTCAGCATGTTTGGCACCAAAACGATAAATAATAAGGAACTCACTCTATACGAGAATCCAAAACAAAAATACTGAAAAAGTGTTTTTTCTTTCTTTTATGTAGAAAAACGCTAAAACGGATGAAAACCTACTAATATCAAGAAATAGAAAAACATTACCAAAAAGGTGTATTTTGAGTGTTTTTGAGTTGTTACCTACAAAAAACGCGAAAATTGATGCAAAGAACTCTATATTAAAAAACAAAACGACTTTGCAAGAAAAGTGTATAATGAGTTTTTTTATAGTTCAAAAGAACCAAAAGGCTAAAAACACAAAAACTCGTGTATATGGAGAAGGTTCCTAGATACAAAAATGCTGAAACTCATGAATAACACTCTCAATTGAGAAACAGAACAACCTTACTAAATGCGTGTATTTTGAGTGCTTTTCACATTCTTAGTTACGAAAAACCCAAATTGCATGCAAAACCACCTTTATGTGAGAAAAAAAATGACATTACCGGAAAAGTGTCTTTTAAGTGTATTTGAGCATGATAGGCAATGAAGCACTAAAAAGCAGGGCAATCATATTACATTGGAATAACACCAATTTATACCAAAAACTTGCCTTTACGTGTTTTTGATGTCCTTATATACCAAACCGCTAAAACCCATACAAAAAACAAACTTTTTGGAGAAACAGAACAACATTACCAAAAACATGTATTTTGAGTGTTTTTGATATTGTTATCTATAAAAACGCTTAATTTCATGCAAAGAACATTATGTTTGGGAACAAAAGGATATTACGAGAAACGTGTATTATGAGTGTTTTCTTAAGTTCCTTAAGAACCAAAAAGCTAAAACCCACATATAACAGTCTTTATATAGAAAAAAAAAAAAAAAAAATAGGATTTTTTTTTTTTTGTTATTCATATTCATAGGTACCGAGATGCCAAAATTCTGGGAAAATTCAGGTCAATCATATGATAAAAGAATATTATCAAAAAAGTTAATTTCCGTTTTTTTTTTTTATTGGACTGATATGTACCAAACCTTAAAGTGCATGCAAAGACTCCTATATGAGGAAATTAAACGACCTTACTAGAAATATGTGTTTTGAGTGTTTTTTAGCATGTTAGGCACCAAAACGATAAATAATAAAGAACTCACTCTATATGGGAATCCAAAAAAAAGCTATTGAAAACGTGTCTTCTCAGTGTTTTACGTAGAAAATCTCTAAAACGAATGCAATGCAACCAATATCAAGAAATGGAAAAACGTTACTAAAAAGGTATATTTTGAGTGTTTTTGAGCATGTTACCTACAAAAAACGCGAAAATTGATGCAAAGCACTCTATATTGGGAAAGAAAAGGACATTGCAAGAAAAGTGAATAATGAGTATTTCATAGTTCATAAGAACCGCGAGTCAAAAAAAGTAAAATCTCGTGTATATGGAGAGGTTTCCTAGATACAAAAATGCTAAAACTCATGTATAACACTCATAATTGAGAAACAGAACAGCCTTAATAAATGCGTGTATTTTGATTGCTTTTCACATTCTTATCAAAACCCAAAATTTCATGCGAAAATAGATTTGTGGGAAAAAAAAAAAGACTTTACCAGAAAAGTGTCTTTTGAGTGTTTTTGAGCGTGATAGAAAATAAAGCACTAAAAAGGAGGGCAATCACATTACGTTGGAGGAAAATGAATTTTTATCAAGAACTTGCATTTATGTGTTTTTGAGCTCCTTATATACCAAAACACTAAAATGCATGCAAAACACTCTTTATGGTGAAACAGAATAACATTACCAAAAACATGTATTTTGAGTGTTTTTCATCATGTTACCAATAAAAACGCTTAAATAAATGCAAGGAACACTATTTTTGGGAAACGAAAGGAGATTACGAGAAACGAGTATTATGAGTGTTTTTAAGTTCATTAATTACCAAAAAGCTAAAAGCCACAAATAACACTCTTTATTGAGAAATAATAAATAAATAAAAAAATAAATAAAAAAAAAATATTTTTTTTTCTTTCTTATTCATCTTCACAGGTACCGAATGGCCAAAATTCGGGCAAATTTTACGAAATTATGTGAAATAAGAACATTATCAAAAAAGTTAAATTTACCTTTTTTTTTTCGAACTGTTATGTACCAAACCCCTAAAGTGCATGCAAAGCCACCTATATATGAAATTAAATGTCTTTGCCAGAAAACGGTCATATGTGTGTTTTTCAGCATGTTAAGAAGCAACACGATAAATAACATGGAAGTCAATCTATATGGGAATCCAAAACAAAATTACTAAAAACGTGTCTTTTCGGTGTTTTTCGTAGAAAAATGCTAAAACGGATGTAAACCAACCAATATGAAGAAATAAAATAACATTACCGAAAAGGTATATTTTAAGTGTTTTTGAAATAGTTACCTACAAAAAACGCGAAAATGGATGGAAAGCACTCTATATTGGGAAGCAAAAGGACATTACGAGAAACGTGTATAATGAGTGTTTTATAGTTTCACAAGAACTACAAGGCAAAAAACGCAAAAACTCATGTATATTGAGAAGTTTCTTACATTCCAAAATGCTGTAACTCTGGAACAACACTCTTAATTGAGAAACAGAACAATCTTACTAACTGCGTGTATTTTGAGTGCTTTTCACATCCTTAGTTACCAAAACCCCAAATTGCATGCGAATCCAGCTTTTTTTGTGGGAAAAAAATGACATTTCCAGAAAAATGTCTTTTGAGTTTTTTTGAGCGTGTTAGGTAATAAAGCACTAAAAAACAGGGCAATCACATTACATTGGAATAAAACTAATTTTTAACAAGAACTTGCCTTTAAGTGTATTTTGAGCTCCTTATATACCAAAACACTAAAACGCATGCAAAACAATTTTTATTGTGAAACAGAATAACATTACCAAAAACATGTATTTTGAGTGTTTTTGATCATGTTACCAATAAAAACACTTAAATATATGCAAAGAACCTTATTTTTGGGAAATGAAAGGACATTACGAGAAACGTATATTATGATTGTTTTTAAGTTCACTAAGTACGAAAAAGCTAAAAGCCATAAATTACACTCTTTATTGAGAAAAAAAGTAAATAAATAAAAAAATACGATTTTTTTTTTTCATTCTTATCCATCTTCACAGGTAACGAGGTGCCAAAATTCGGGCAAAGTTCAGGAAATTATACTAAATAAGAACATTATCAAAAAAGTTAAATTTATCTTTTTTTTCGGACTGTTATGTACCAAACCCCTAAAGTGCATGCAAAGCCACCTATATGGGGAAATTAAACATATTTGCCAGAAAACTGTCTTATGAGTGTTTTTCAGCATGTTAGGAACCAACATGATAAAACCCAAGGAAGTCAATCTATATGGGAATCCAAAACAAAATTACTGAAAACGTGTCTTTTCGGTGTTTTACGTACAAAACGCTAAAACGGATGCAAACTAACCAAAATGAAGAAATAGAATAACATTACCAAAAAGGTATATTTTGAGTGTTTTTGAAATTGTTACCTACAAAAAACGCGAAAATGGATGGAAAGCACTCTATATTGGGAAGCAAAAGGCACCAAAAAGCTCGTTAGGCACCAAAACGTTAAATAATATGAAAGTCACTCTATATGGAAATCCAAAACAAAATTACTGGAAACGTGTGTTTTAAAAGATTTACGTAGAAAAACGCTAAAACGGAGGCAAACCAACCAATATGAAGGAATAGAATAATATTACCAAAATTTTGTGTGTTTTGAGCTTGTTACATAAAAAGAAACTCGAAAATGGATGCAAAGCACTCTATATAAGGAAAAAAATTACATAATGAGAAACGTGTATAGTGAGTGTTTTATAGTTTACCAGAATCACAAGGCAAACAACGCAAAAATAAAATTCAGGGAATTTATGTGAAAAAAAGAACATTATCATGAAAGTTAATTATAGCTTTTTTTTCTGATTGTTATGTACCATACCTAAAGTGCATGCAATGCCACCTATATAGGGAAGTTAAACGACTTTACCAGAAAGCTGTCTTTTCAATGTTTTTCAGCATGTTAGGCACCGATACGATAAATAATATGAAAATCAGTCAATATGTGAATCCAAAACAAAATTACTGAAAACGTGTCTTTTCAGTGTTTTACGTAGAAAAACGCTAAAGCGAATACAAACCATCCTTATTGAAGAAATAGAATAACATTAACAAAAAGATATTTTTTGAGTGTTTTTGAGCTTGTTACCTACAAAAAATGCAAAAATGGATGTAAAGCACTCTATATTAGGAAACAAAAGGACATTACGAGAAACGTGTATAATGAATGTTTTATAGTTTTAAAAGAACCACAAGGCAAAAAACGCAAATACTCGTGTATATAGAGAAATTTTTACATACCAAAATGATGAAATGCATGAATAACACTTTTAATCGATAAACAGAACTACCTTACCAAATTGTATATTTTAAGTGTTTTTCACATTCTTAGTTACAAAAATGCCAAAATACATGCGAAAATAGCTTCATTTGGGGAAAAAAAAATGACATTATCAGAAAAGTGTCTTTTGAGTGTTTTTGAGCGTGATATGCAACAAAGCACTAAGAAGCAGAACGATCACATTACATGAGAATAAAACCAATTTGTACGAAGAATTTGCCTTTAAGTGTTTATATACCAAACCGCTAAAACACATGAAAAACAAACTTTATGGAGAAACAGAATAATATTACCAAAAACATGTATTTTGAGTGTTTTTGATCATGTTATCTATAAAAACGCTTAAGTACATGCAAAGAATATTATGTTTGGGAAACAAAAGGACATTACGAGAAACGTGTATTATGAGTGTTTTTATAAGTTTTTTAAGTACCAAAAAGCTAAAACTCACAAATAACACTCTTTATTTAGAAAATAAAAAATAAAAAAATAAAATAAATAGGATTTTTTTTTTTTTGTTATTCATCTTCATAGGTACCGAGATTCCAAAATTGTGGAAAAATTCAGGGCAATTATATGATAAAAGAATATTATCAAAAAAGTTAATTTCAGCCTTTTTTTTCGGACTGTTATATACCAAACCCTAAAGTGCATGCAAAACCTCCAATATGAGGAAATTAAACGACCTTACCAGAAGTCTTTGTTTTGTGTGTTTTTTAGCATGTTAGGCACCAAAACGATAAATAATAAGGATCTCACTCTATATGGGAATCCAAAACAAAGTTACTAAAAACGTGTCTTCTCAGTGTTTTACGTAGAAAAACGTTAAAACGGATGCAAACTAACCAATATCAAGAAATAGAAAAACGTTACCAAAAATGTATATTTTGAGTGTTTTTGAGCTTTTTACCTACAAAAACGCGAAAATTGATGCAAAGTACTCTATATTGGGAAACAAAAGGACATTGCAAGAAAAGTGTATAAAAAGAGTTTTATAGTTCAAAAGAACCACAAAATAAACAACGCAAAAACTCGTGTATATGGAGAGATTTCCTAGATACCAAAATGCTGAAACTCATGAACAACACTCTTAATTGAGAAACAAAACAATCTTATTAAATGTGTGTATTTTGAGTGCTTTTTTACATTCTTAGTTTTCAAAACCCCAAATTGCATGCGAAACCAGCGTTATGTGGGAAAAACATGACATTACCAGAAAAATGCCTTTGAGTGTTTTTGAGCGTGTTACGCAAAGAAGCACTGAAAAGCAGGTCAATCACATTACACTGGAATAAAACAAATTTTTAATAAGAACTTGCCTTTAAGTGTTTTTGAGCTCCTTATATACCAAAACACTAAAACGTATGTAAAATACACTTCACAGTGAAACAGAATAACATTACCAAAAACATGTATTTTGAGTGTTTTTTTTACCATATTTCCAATAAAAACGCTTAAATGACATTACCAGAAAAATGTCTTTTAAGTGTTTTTGAGCGTGATATGCAACAAAGCACTAAAAAACAGAAAAATCACATAACTTGGGTATAAAACCCGTGTTTTTTTTTTAACTCCTTACATACCAAAACGCTAAAACACATGTAAAACACCCTTTATGGAGAAACAGAGTAACATTACCAAAAATATGTATTTTTGATTGTTTTTGATCAAGTTACTTATAAAAATGCTTAAATACATGTAAAAAACCCTATGTTAGTATGAGAAAAAATCATTAAGAAAATCGTGTATTATGAGTGTTTTTAAGTTCCTTAAGCACCAAAAAACTAAAACACACAAATAACACTTCATAGAGAAAAAAAAAAAAAATTGTTATTCATATTCATAGGTACCAAGATACCAAAATTCTGGAAAAATTCAGGGAAATTAAAAAAAAAATAATTTCAGCTTTTTTCCGGCGTTATGTACCAAACCCTGAAGTGCATGCAAAGACACCTATATGGAAAAATTACTCAACTTTACCAGAAACCTGTCTTTTCAATGTTTTTCTTTTTCACTGTTCAATGTTTTCAATTTTTTTCAATGTTTTTCTGGTAATGTCGAGTAATTTTTCCATATAGATCGCCTTGCTCTCCATAAACGGTGTTTTACATGCGTTTTAGCGTTTTGGTATGTAAGGAGCTAAAAAAAAACACTTAAAGGCAAGTTCATCGTAAAAGTTGGTTTTATACCCAAGTTATGTGATTTTTCTGCTTTTTAGTGCTTTGTTGCATATAACGCTCAAAAATACTTAAAAGACATTTTTCTGGTAATGTCATTTAAGCGTTTTTATTGGAAATATGATAAAAAAAACACTCAAAATACATGTTTTTGGTAATGTTATTAGCACTAAAAGCCAGGGCAATCACATTACATGGGAATAAAACCAAATTTTACCAAGAACTTGCCGTTAAATATTTTTGAGCTCCTTACATACCAAAAAGCTAAAACCAAAAAATCCTTTATGGAGAAAAACAAAAACATTACAAAAAACATGTATTTTGAGTGTTTTTGATCATGTTACCTATAAAAACGCTTAAATACATGCAAAGAATTCTATGTTTGAAAAACGAAAGGACATTACGAGAAACGTTTATTATAAGTGTTTTTAAGTTACTTAAATACCAATAAGCTAAAACCCACAAATAACACTCTTTATGAAGAAACAAATAAAAATAAAATAAATAAATAAATAAATAAAAATAAATAAATAAAAGAAAAGAAAATAATAATTTATTTCTTTTCTTATTCATCTTCAGAGGTACCAAGATGCCAAAATTCTGTTAAAATTCAGGGAAATTATGTGGATAAAAGAACAGTTAATTTTAGCTTTTTTTTCAGACTGTATTGTACCAAACCCTAAAGTGCATGCAAAGCCATCTATATGGGAAAATTAAACGACTTTACAAACTGTCTTTGGAATTTTTTTCAGCATATTAGGTACCAAAACGATAAATAATATGGCAGTCACTCTATATGGGAATCCAAAACAAAATTACTGAAAAACGTGTCTTTTCAGTGTTTTACGTAAAAAACGCTAAAACGGATGGAAACAGACCAATATGAAGAAATAGAATAACATTACCAAAAAGGTATATTTTAAGTATTTTTGAGATTGTGACCAACAAAAAAAAAAAAAAAAAAACGTGAAAATGGATGCAAAGCACTCTATATTGGGAAATAAAAAGACATTATGAGAAACGTGGATAATGAGTATTTTATAGTTTCACAAGAACCACGAAGCAAAAAACGCAAAAACTAGTATATATGGAGAAGTTTCTTAGATACCAAAATGCTGAAACTCCTGAATAACACTCTTAATTAAGAAACAGAATAACATTACTAATTGCGTGTATTTTGAGTGTTTTTTTTCACATTCTTAGTTACTAGAACCCCAAATTGCATGCGAAACTAGCTTTATGTGGGAAAAAAAATGACATTACCAGAAAAGTATCTTTCGAGGGTTTTTGAGAGAGTTAGGCAATAAAGCACTAAAAAGGAGGGCAATCACATTACATGGGAATAAAACCAACTTTAAAGTGTTTTTTAACTCCTTATATACCAAAACGCTAAAACACATGCAAAACACCCTTTATGGAGAAACAGATTAACATTACCAAAAACATATATTTTGAGTGTTTTTGATCATGTTACCTCTAAAAACGCAATAAATACATGCAAAGATCCCTATGTCTGGGAAACGAAAGGACATTATGAAAAACGTGTATTATGTGTGTTTTTAAGTTTCATAAGTACCAAAAAGCTAAAACCTCTTTATAGAGAAAAAATAAAGAAATTATTAAAGAATAGGATTCTTTTTTTTTTTTTTTTTTTTTTGTTCTTCTTCATAGGTACTGAGATGCCAAAATTCTGGCAAAATTCAGGGAAATTATATGCAAAAAGATCATTATCGAAAAAGTTAATTTTAGCTTTTTTTCGGACTGTTATGTACCAAACCATGAAGTGCATGCAAAGCCAACTATATGGAGAAATTAAACGACTTTACGAGAAATCTGTCTTTTGTGGTTTTTTCTCTTTCTCTATTGGTTAACAAAAGGACATTACGAGAAACGTGTATAATGAGTGTTTTATAGATTCTCAAGAATCACAAGGCAAAAAAACGCTAAAACTCATATATATGGAGAAGTTTCTTAGATACCAAAATGCTGAAACTCCTGAATAGCACTCTAAATTGAGAAACAGAAAAACCTTACTAAATGCGTATATTTTGAGTGTTTTTCACATTCTTAGTTACCAAAACCCCAAAAAATGACATTACCAGAAAAGTGTCTTTTAAGTGTTTTTTTTTTTTTTTTTTTTTAGCATGATAGGCAATAAAACACTAAAAAGCAGGGCAATCATATTACATTACATATAACATTTACTAACAACTTGCCTTTAAGTGGTTTTGAGCTTCTTATATTCCAAAACGCTAAAACGAATGCAAAACACCCTTTATGGAGAAAGAGAATAACATTACCAAAAACATGTATTTTGAGTGTTTTTGATCATGTTACCTATAAAAACTCTTAAATTCATGCAAAGAACTTTATGTTTGGGAAATTAAAGGGCATTTCGAGAAAAATGTATTACGAGTGTTTTTAAGTTCTTTAAGTACCATTTAGCTAAAACCCATAAATAACACTGTTTATAGAAAAAAAAATAAATAAATGAATAAAAAGATAGGAATTTATTTATTTTTTTTTTGTTATTCATCTTCATAGGTACCAAGATGCCAAAATTCTGGCAAAATTCAGGAAAATTATGTGAAAAAAATTATGAAAAAAATTAATTTTAGCTTTTTTTTCGGACTTATGTACCAAACCGTAAAGTGCATGCAAAGCCACGTATATGAGGTAATTAAACGACTTTACGAAAAACTTGTCTTTTGAGTGTTTTTCAGCATGTTAGGCACCAAAACGATATATAATATAGAAGTCACTCAATATGGGAATCCATCACAAAATTACTGAAAAAGTGTCTTTTCAGTGTTTTACGTAGAAAAACGCTAAAACAGATGCAAACCAACGAATATAAAGAAATAGAATAATATTAGCAAAAAAGGTATATTTTCAGTGTTTTTGAGCTTCTTATCTACAAAAAACGCAAAAATGGATAGAAAGCACTCTATATTGAGATACAATAGGACATTACGAGAAACTTGCATAATGAGTGTTTTATAGTTTCACAAGAACCACAAGGCAAAAAACGCAAAAACTCGTATATATGGAGAAGTTTCTTAGATACCAAAATGGTGAAACTCCTGAATAATTTTGTGATCAAAACGCAAAAACTCATTTAAAACACCCTTTATGGAGAAACAGAATAACATTACCAAAAATATGTATTTTGATTTTGATTGATTTTGAGGTTTTTGGTAACTAAGAATGTGAAAAGCACTCAAAATACACGCATTTAGTAAGGTTATTCTGTTTCTCAATTAATAGTGTTATTCATGAGTTTCAGAATTTTGGTATCTAAGAAATCTCTCCACATACACGAGTTTTTGCGTTGTTTGCTTTGTGGTTCTTTTGAACTATAAAACTCTCATTATACACTTTTCTTGCAATGTCCTTTTGTTTCCCAATATAGAATACTTTGCATAAATTATCGCGTTTTTGTAGGTAAAAAGCTCAAAAACACTCAAAATATATATTTTTGGTAACGTTTTTCTATTTCTTGATATTGGTTAGTTTGCATCCGTTTTAACGTTTTTCTACGTAAAACACTGAGAAGAAACGTTTTTAGTAACTTTGTTTTGGATTCCCATATAGAGTGAGATTCTTATTATTTATCGTTTTGCCCTGCTTTTTAGTGCTTTATTGCCTAACACGCTCAAAAACACTCAAAAACACTTTTCTGGTAATGTAATTTTTTTCCCACATAAAGCTAGTTTCACATGGAATTTGGGGTTTTGGTAACTAAAAATGCAAAAAAACATTCAAAATACACGCATTTAGTAAAGTTGTTCTGTTTCTTGATTAAGAATATTATTCATGAGTTTCAGTATTTTGGTATCTTAGAAACTTCTCCATACAGTCGAGTTTTTGCGTTTTTTGCCTTGTGATTCTGGTGAACTATAAAACATTCATTATACACGTTTCTCATTATGTCCTTTTTTTTTCCTATATAGAGTGCTTTGCATCCATTTTGGAGTTTCTTTTTATGTTACAAGCTCAAAAACACACAAAATTTACTTTTTTGGTAATATTATTCTATTCCTTCATATTGGTTGGTTTGCCTCCGTTTTAGCGTTTTTCTACGTAAATCTTTTAAAAGACACGTTTCCAGTAATTTTTGTTTTGGATTTCCATATAGAGTGACTTTCATATTATTTATCGTTTTGGTGTCTATTATGCTTTTTGGTGCCTTTTGCTTCCCAATATAAAGTGCTTTCCATCCATTTTCGCGTTTTTTCTAGGTAACAATTTCAAAAACACTCAAAATATACCTTTTTGGTAATGATATTCTATTTCTTAATTTTTTGTAAGTTTGGATCCGTTTTAAAGTTTTGTACGTAAAACACCGAAAAGACACGTTTTCAGTAATTTTGTTTTAGATTCTCATATAGATTGACTTCCTTGGGTTTTATCATGTTGATTCGTAACATGCTGAAAAACACTCATAAGACAGTTTTCTGGCAAAGACGTTTAATTTCCCTATATAGGTGGTTTTGCATGCACTTTAGGGGTTTGGTACATAACAATCCGAAAAAAAAAAGCTAAATTTAACTTTTTTTATAATGTTCTTATTTCATATAATTTCCTGAACTTTGCCCGAATTTTGACACCTCGTTACCTGTGAAGATGGATAAGAATGAAAAAAAAAATCGTATTTTTTTTATTTATTCATTTTTTTTTTCTCAATAAAGTGTGTAATTTGTGGCTTTTAGCTTTTTCGTACTTAATGATCTTAAAAACACTCATAATACACGTTTCTCGTAATGTCCTTTCATTTCCCCAAAAATACGGTTCTTTGTATATATTTAAGCGTTTTTATTGGTAACATGATCAAAAACACTCAAAATACATGTTTTTGGTAACGTTATTTTGTTTCACCATCAAGTGTATTTTGCATGCATTTTAGTGTTTTGGTATATAAGGAGCTCAAATATATTTAAAGGCAAGTTCTTATTAAAAATTGGTTTTATTCCAATGTAATGTTATTGCCCTGCTTTTTAGTGCTTTATTGCCTAATACGCTCAAAAACACTCAAAAGACATTTTTCTGGTAATGTCATTTTTTTCCCACAAAAAGCTGGATTCACATGTAATTTGGGGTTTTGGTAACTAAGGACGTGAAAAGCACTCAAAATACACGCATTTAGTAATTTTGTTCTGTTTCTTAATTAAGAGTGTTGTTCCAGAGTTTCAGCATTTTGGAATGTAAGAAACTTCTAAATATACACGAGTTTTTGCGTATTTTACCTTGTAGTTCTTGTGAAACTATAAAACACTAATTATACACGTTTCTCGTAATGTCCTTTTGCTTCCCAATATAGAGTGCTTTCCATTCATTTTCGCGTTTTTTGTAGGTAAAAATTTCAAAAGCACTTAAAATATACCTTTTTGGTAATGTTATTTTATTTCTTCATATTGGTTTTAGCGTTTTTCTACGTAAAACACCAAAAAGACACGTTTTTAGTAATTTTGTTTTGGATTCTCATATAGATTGACTTCCATGTTATTTATCGTGTTGGTTCCTGACATGCTGAAAAATACTCATATGACCGTTTTCTGGCAAAGACGTTTAATTTCCCCATATAGGTGGCTTTGCATGCACTTTAGGGGTTTGGTAACAGTTCGAAAAAAAAAGCTAAATTTAACTTTTTTGATAATGTTCTTATTTCACATAATTTCCTGTAATTTGCCCGAATTTTGGCATTTCGGTACCTGTGAAGATGAATAAGAAAGAAAAAAATACTGTATTTTTTTTATTTATTTATTTATTGTTTCTCAATAAAGAATGTTATTTGTGGCTTTTAGCATTTTGGTAATTAATGAATTTAAAAACACTCATAATACTCGTTTCTCGTAATCTCCTTTCGTTTCCCAAAAATAGTGTTCTTTGCATTTATTTAAGCAATTTTATTGGTAACATGATCAAAAACACACAAAATACATGTTTTTGGTAATGTTATTCTGTTTCACAATAAAGAGTGTTTTGCATGCGTTTTAGTGTTTTGGTATATAAGGAGATCAAAAACACATAAATGCAAGTTCTTGATAAAAATTCGTTTTCCTGCAATGTAATGTGATTGCCCTCGTTTTTAGTGCTTTATTTTCTATCACGCTCAAAAACACTCAAAAGACACTTTTCTGATAAGGTCTTTTTTTTTTCCACAAATCTATTTTCGCATGCAATTTGTAGTTTTGCTAACTAAGAATGTGAAAAGCACTCAAAATACACGCATTTATTAAGGCTGTTCTGTTTCTCAATTAGGAGTGTTATACATGAGTTTTAGCATTTTTGTATCTAGGAAACCTCTCCATATACACGAGATTTTGCGTTTTTTGTCTTGTGGTTCTTTTGAAGTATAAAACACTCATTATACACTTTTCTTGCAATGTCCTTTTGTTTCCCAATATAGAGTGCTTTGCATCAATTTTCGCGTTTTTTGTAGGTAACATGCTCAAAAACACTGAAAATATAATTTTTTAGTAACGTTTTTCCATTTCTTGATATTGGTTGCTTTGCATCCGTTTTAGGGTTTTTCTACGTAAAACACTGAGAAGACTCGTTTTCAATAGCTTTTTTTTGGATTGCCATATAGAGTGAGTTCCTTATTATTTATCGTTTTGGTGACTAACATGCTAAAAAACACTCAAAACACATATTTCTGGTAGGGTCGTTTAATTTCCTCATATAGGAGTCTTTGCATGCACTTTAAGGTTTGGTACATAACAGTCCGAAAAAAAACCGGAAATTAACTTTTTTGATAATATTCTTTTATCATATGATTGCCCTGAATTTTTGCAGAATTTTGGCATCTCAGTACCTATGAATATGAATAACAAAAAAAAAAAATTTTTTTTTTTTATTTTTATTTTTTTATTTTCTAAATAAAGAGTGTTATTGGTGGGTTTTAGCTTTTTGGTACTTAAGGAACTTAAAAAAACACTCATAATACACGTTTCTCGTAATATCCTTTTGTTTCCTAAACATAATGTTCTTTGAATGTAATTAAGCGTTTTTATAGATAACAATATCAAACACACTAAATATATTTTTTTTTGGTAAGGATGTTTTGTATTCTTAATTAAGAGTGTTATTTCTGAGTTTCAGCATTTTGTTATCTGAGAAAATTTTTTTTTTTCTGATTTTTGCCTTGTGGCTGTTGTGAAACTATAAAACACTCATTATACATGTTTCTCGTAATGTCCTTTTGTATCCCAATATAGAGTGCTTTCCATCCATTTTCGCGTTTTTTGAAGGTAAGAAGCTCAAAAACACTCAAAATATACCGTTTTGGCAATGTTATTCTATTTCTCCATATTCGTGTGTTTGCATCCGATTTAGCGTTTTTCTACGTAAAACACTAAAAAGACACTTTTTCAGTAATTTTGTGATGGATTCCCACATTTAGTGATTTCCATATTATTTATCGTTTTGGTGCCTAACATGCTGAAAAAAAACACAAAAGACAGGTTTCTAGTAAGGTTTAATTTCCCCATATAGGTGGCTTTGGATGCACTTTAGGGTTTGGTACATAACAGTCCGAAAAAAAAGCTAAAATTAACTCTTTTTCATAATGTTCTTTTTTCACATAATTTCCCTGAATTTTGACAGAATTTTAGCATCTTGGTACCTATTTATTTATTTATTTTTCTCTATAAAGAGTGTTATTTGTGAGTTTTAGCTTTTTGGTACTTAAAGAACTTAAAAACACTCATAATACACGTTTCTCGAAATGTCCCTTCGTTTCCCAAACATAAGATTCTTTGCATGTATTTAAGCGTTTTTATAGGTAACATGATCAAAAACACTCAAAATACATGTTTTTGGTAATGTTATTCTGTTTCTGAATAAAGTGTGTTTTGCATGCGTTTTAGCGTTTTGGTATATAAGGAGCTCAAAAACACTTAGAAAAAACACTTGGTAAAAGTTGATTATATTCTCATGTAATGTGATTGCCCTGATTTTTAGTGCTTTATTGCCTATCATGCTAAAAAAAAAAAAAAAACACCTAAAAGACACTTTTCTGGTAATGTCATTTTTTTCCCACATAAAGCTACTTTCACATAAAATTTGGGGTTTTGGTAACTAAGAATGTGAAAAACACTCAAAATACACGCATTTGGTAAGGTTGTTCTGTTTCTCAATTAAGAGTGTTATTCAGGAGTTTCACCATTTTGGTATCTAAGAAACTTCTCCACATATACGAGTTTTTGCGTTTTTTGCCTTGTGCTTCCTGAGAATCTATAAAACACTCATTATACACGTTTCTCGTAATGTCCTTTTGTTAACCAATATAAAGAGCTTTCCATCCATTTTCGCGTTTTTTTTTTTTTTTTTTTTTGTAAAAAGCTCAAAAATACTCAAAGTATACCTTTTTGGTAATCTTATTCTATTTTTTCATGTTGGCTGGTTTGCATCCGTTTTAGCATTTTTCTACTTAAAACACGGAAAAGACACGTTTTCAGTAATTTATTTTGGATTCCCAAATAGAATGAATTCCATATTGTTAGTTGTTTTGGTGACTAACATGCTGAAAAACACTAGAAACCCAAGTTTCTCGTAAAGTCGTTTAATTTCCCCATATAGTTGGCTTTGCATGCACTTTTTGGTTTTGTGCATAACAGTCCGAAAAAAAAGCTAAAATTAAATTTTTGATAATGTTCTTTTTTCATATAATTTTCCTGAATTTTGCCAGAATTTTGTGATCTCGGTACCTTTGAAGAAGAATAACAAAAAAAAAAAAATCCTATTTATTTATTTACTTTTTTTTCTCTCTATATAGAGGTTTTAGCTTTTTGGTACTTATGGAACTCAAAAAGACTCATAATACACGTTTCTCCTAATGTCCTTTCGTTTCCCAGACATAGGGTTTTTTGCATGTATTAAAGTGTTATTAGAGGTAACATGATCAAAAACTCTCAAAATACATGTTTTTGGTAATGTTAATCTGTTTCTCCTTAAAGGGTGTTTTGCATGCGTTTTAGCGTTTTGGTATATAAGGAGCTCAAAAACACTTAAAGGCAAGTTCTTGGTAAAAGATGGTTTTATTCCCATGTAATGTGAGTGACCTCCTTTTTAGTGTTTTATTGCCTAACACGGTCAAAAAACACTCAAAAGACACTTTTCTGGAAATGTCATTTTTTTTTACCACATAAAGCTAGTTTTGCATGCAATTTGAGGTTTTGGTAACTAAGAAAGTGAAAAACAGTCAAAATACACGCATATCGTAAGGTTGTTCTGTATTCTTAATTAAGAGTGTTATTCCTCAGTTTCAGCATTTTGGTATCTAAGAAACTTATCCATATACACGAGTTTTTTCGTTTTTTGCCTTGTGGTTCTTGTGAAACTATAAAACACTCATTATACAATTTTCTCGTAATGTCATTTTGTATTTCAATATGGAGTGCTTTCTATCCATTTTCGCGTTTCTTGTAGATAAGCTCAAAAATACTGAAAATATACCTTTTTTGGTAATGTTATTCTATTTCTTCATATTCGTTGGTTTGCATCCGTTTTAGCGTTTTTCTACGTAAAACACTGAAAAGACACTTTTTCAGTAATTTTCTGATGGATTCCCATATTGAGTGACTTCCATATTATATATCGTTTTGGTGCCTAACATGCTGAAAAACACTCAAAAGACAGGTTTCTCGTAAAGTCGTTTAATTTCCTCATATAGGTGGTTTTGCATGCACTTTAGGGTTTGGTACATTACAGTCCGAAAAAAAAGCTAAAATTAAATTTTTCATAATTTTCTTTTTTCACATAATTTTCCTGAATTTTGCCAGAATTTTGGCATCTTGGTACCTATGAAGATGAATAACAAAAAAAAAAATAAATAAATTCCTATCTTTTTATTCATTTATTTATTTTTTTTCTATAAGCAGTGTTATTTATGGGTTTTAGCTAAATGGTACTTAAAGAACACTCGTAATACATGTTTCTCGAAATGCCCTTTAATTTCCCAAACATAAGGTTCTTTGCATGTATTTAAGAGTTTTCATAGGTAACATGATCAAAAACACTCAAAATACATGTTTTTGGTAATGTTATTCTCTTTCTCCATAAAGGGTGTTTTGCATTCGTTTTAGTGTTTTGATACATAAGGAGCTCAAAAACACTTAAAAGCAAATTGTTAGTAAAAGTTAGTTTTATTCCCATGTAATATGAGTGCCCTGCTTTTTAGTGCTTTATTTCCTATCATGCAAAAAAAAAAAAAAAAAACACTTAAAAGACACTTTTCTGTAATGTCACTTTTTTTCCCACATAAAGCTACTTTCACATAAAATTTGGGGTTTTGGTAATTAAAATGTGAAAAACACTCAAAATACACGCATTTGGTAAGGTTACACGTTTCTCATAATGTCCTTTTGTTAACCAATAGAGAGAGCTTTGCATCCATTTTCGTGTTTTTTGTAAGTAAAAAGCTAAAAAAACACTCAAATTATACCTTTTTGGTAATCTTATTCTATTTCTTCATATTGGTTGGTTTGCATCCGCTTTAGCGTTTTTCTACGTAAAACACGAAAAAGACACGTTTAAAGTAATTTTGTTTTGGATTCCCACATAGAATGACTTCAATATTATTTATTGTTTTGGTGACTAGCATGCTGAAAAACACTAGAAACACAGGTTTCTCATAAAGTCGTTTAATTTCCCCATATATTTGGCTTTGCATTCACTTCATGGTTTGGTACATAACAGTCCGAAAAAAAAGCTAAAATTAACTTTGTTCGATAATGTTTCTTTTTACACATAATTTCCCTGAATTTTTCCAGAATTTTGGCATTTCAGTAGCTATGAAGAAGAATACAAAAAAATCCTATTTTTTAATTATTTCTTTATTTTTTCTCTATAAAGAGGTTATAGCTTTTTGGTACTTATGGAACTTAAAAACACACATAATACACGTTTCTCATAATGTCCTTTCGTTTCCCAGACATAGGGTTCTTTGCATGTATTTAAGCGTTTTTAGAGGAAACATGATCAAAAACACTCAAAATAAATGTTTTTGGAAATGTTAATCTGTTTCTCCATAAAGGGTGTTTTGCATGTATTTTTACGTTTTGGTATATAAGGAGTTAAAAAACACTGAAAAGTTGGTTTTATTCCCATGTAAAGTGATTCCTCTCCTTTTTAGTGCTTTATTGCCTAACTATCTCAAAAACCCTCAAAAGATACTTTTCTGGTAATATCATCTTTTTTCCCACATAAAGCTAGTTTTGCATGCAATTTGGGGTTCTAGTAACTAAGAACGTGAAAAACACTCAAAATACACGCATTTAGTAATGTTATTCTGTTTCTTAATTAAGAGTGTTATTTAGGGGTTTCACCATTTTGGTATCTAAGAAACTTCTCCATATACACTAGTTTTTGCGTTTTTTGCTTCGTGGTTCTTGTGAAACTATAAAATACTCATTATACACGTTTCTCGTAATGTCTTTTTATTTCCCAATATAGAGTGCTTTGCATCCATTTTCACGTTTTTTTTTTGTTGGTCACAAGCACAAAAATATTTAAAATATACTTTTTTGGTAATGTTATTCTATTTCTTCATATTAGTCTGTTTGCATCCGTTTTAGCGTTTTTTACGTAAAACACTGAAAAGACACGTTTTCAGTAATTTTGTTTTGGATTCCCATATAGAGTGACTTCCATATTATTTATCGTTTTGGTGCCTAACATGCTGAAAAACACTCAAAAGACAGTTTGTAAAGTCGTTTAATTTCTCCATATAGATGGCTTTGCATGCACTTTAGGGTTTGGTACATAACAGTCCGGAAAAAAAAAGCTAAAATTAACTTTTTCGATAATATTCTTTTATCCACATAATTTCCCTGAATTTTAACAGAATTTTGGCATCTCGGTACCTCTGAAGATGAATAACAAAAAAAAAAAAAAAATTATTTTCTTTTATTTCATATATTTATTTTTATTTATTTATTTTTTTTTTTTTTGTTTCTTCATAAAGAGTGTTATTTGTAGCTTTTAGCTTTTTGGTATTTAAGTAACTTAAAAACACTTATAATACACGTTTCTCGTAATGTCCTTTCGTTTCCCAAACATAGGATTCTTTGCATGTATTTAACCGTTTTTATAGGTAACATGATCAAAAACACTCAAAATACATGTTTTTTTAAAGTTATTGTGTTTCTAATTAAAGGATTTTTTGCATTCGTTTTAGCGTTTTGGTATTTAAGGAGCTAAAAAATATTTAACGGCAAGTTCTTGGTAAATTTTATTTTATTCACATGTAATATGATTGCAATTCTCTTAAGTGCTTTAATGCCTAACACGCTCATAAACACTCAAAAAACATTTTCTGGCAATATAATTTTTTTCCCAAATAAACCTAGTTTCGCATGCAATTTCGTGTTTTGGTAACTAAGAATTTGAAAAACACTCAAAATACACGCATTTGGTAAGATTTTTCTGTATCTCAATCAAGAGTGTTATTCATGAGTTTCAGCATTTTGGTATCTAAGAAACTTTTGCCTTGTGGTTGTTGTGAAACTATAAAACACTCATTATACAGGTTTCTCGTAATGTCCTTTTGTTTCCCAATATAGAGTGCTTTGCATCCATTTTCGCGTTTCTTGTAGGTAACAGGCTCAAAAACTCTCAAAATATACCTTTTTGGCAATGTTATTCTATTTCTTCATATTGGTTTGTTTGTATCCGTTTTAGCGTGTTTCTACGTAAAACACTGAAAAGACAAGTGTTAAGTGATTTTGTTTTGGTTTTTGGTTTGGTACATAACGGTCCGAAAGAAAAAGCTAAAATTAACTTTTTTGATAATATTCTTTTATCATATAATTGCCCTGAATTTTCCAGAATTTTGGCATCTCGGTACCTATGAAGATAAATAAAAAAAATGTAAAAAAAATCCTTTTATTTATTTATTTATTGATTTTTTTCTCAATAAAGAGTGTTATTTGTAGGATTTACCTTTTAGGTACTTAAGGAACATAAAAACACTCATAATACACGTTTCTCGTAATGTCCTTTCGTTTCCCAAACATAAGGTTCTTTGCATGTATTTAAGCTTTTTTTTATAGATAACATGATCATAAACACTCAAAATACAAGTTTTTGGTAATGTTATTCTGTTTCTTCATAAAGTGTGTTTTGCATACGTTTTAGCAGTTTTGTATATAAGGAGCTCAAAAACACTTAAAGACAAGTTCTTGGTAAAAATTGGTTTTATTCCAGTGTAATGTGATTGTCCTGCTTTTGAGTGCTTTATTACCTATCACGTTGAAAAACATTCAAAAGATACTTTTCTGGTAAATTCATTTTTTTTTTTCCCACATAGCAATTTTTCCATGTAATTTGGGGTTTTTGGTAACTAAGAATGTGAAAAGCACTCAAAATACACGCATTTAATAAGGTTGTTCTGTTTCTCAATTAAGAGTGTTATTCATGAGTTTCAGCATTTTGGTATCTAAGAAATCTCTTCATATACACGAGTTTTTGCGTTGCTTGCTTTGTGGTTCTTTTGAACTATAAAACACTCATTATACACTTTTCTTGCAATGTCCTTTTGTTTCCCAATATAGAGTGCTTTGAATTAATTTTCGTGTTTTTTGTAGGTAACAAGCTCAAAAACACTCAAAATATACCTTTTTAGTAACGTTATTCTATTTCTTAATATTGGTTGGTTTGCATCAGTTTTAACGTTTTTCTACGTAAAACACTGAGAAGACACGTTTTCAGCAACTTTTTTTTGGATTCCCATATAGAGTGAGTTCCTTATTATTTATCGTTTTGGTGCCTAACATGCTAAAAAAAAACTCAAAACACATATTTCTGGTAATGTCGTTTAATTTCCTCATGCACTTTAAGGTTTGGTACATAACAGTCCGAAAAAAAAAACAAATTAACTTTTTTGATAATATTCTTTTATCATATGATTGCCCTGAATTTTCCCAGAATTTTGGCATCTCGGTACCTATGAATATGAATAACAAAAAAAAAAAAAAATCCTATTTTTTTTTTATTTTTTTTTTTTCTAAATAAAGATTGTTATTTGTGGGTTTTAGCTTTTTGGTATTTAAGGAACTTAAAAAAACTCTTATAATACACGTTTCTCGTAATGTCCTTTTGTTTCCCAAACATAATGTTTTTTGCATGTATTTAAGCGTTTTTATAGATATCATGATCAAAAACACTCAAAATACATGTTTTTGGTAATGTTATTCTGTTTCTCCATAAAGTTTGTTTTGTATGCGTTTTAGCGGTTTGGTATATAAGGAGCTCAAAAACATTTAAAGGCAAGTTTTTGGTATTAATTGGTGTTATTCCAATGTAATATGATTGCCCTGCTTTTTAGTGCTTTATTGCCTATCACGCAGAAAAAAAACGTGTATAATGAGTGTTTTATAGTTCAAAAGAACCACAAGGCAAAAAACGCAAAATCTCGTGTATATGGAGAGGTTTCCTAGATACAAAAATGCTAAAACTCATCTATAACACTCCTAATTGAGAAACAGAACAACCTTAATAAATGCGTGTTTTTTGAGTGCTTTTCACATTCTTAGTTACCAAAATCCAAATTGCATGCGAAAATAGATTTGTGGGAAAAAAAAAGACTTTACCAGAAAAGTCTCTTTTTAGTGTTTTTGAGCGTGATAGGCAATAAAGCACTCAAAAGCAGGACAATCACATTACATTGGAATAAAACCATTTTTTACCAAGAACTTGCCTTTAAGTGTTTTTGAGCTCCTTATATACCAAAACACTAAAACGCATGCAAAACACTCTTTATGGTGAAACAGAATAACATTACCAAAAACATGTATTTTGAGTGTTTTTGATCATTTTACCAATAAAAACGCTTAAATGCATGCAAAGAACACTATTTTCGGGACATGAAAGGAGATTACGAGAAACGTGTATTATGAGTGTTTTTAAGTTCCTTAATTACCAAAAAGGTAAAAGCCACAAATAACACTCTTTATTGAGAAACAATAAATAAATGAAAAAAAAATACAATATTTTTTTCTTTCTTATTCATCTTGACAGGTACCGAGATGCCAAAATTTGAGGAAAATTCAGGAAATTATGTGAAATAAGAACATTATCAAAAAAGTTAAATTTAGCTTTTTTTTTCCGGACTGTTATGTACCAAACCCCTAAAGTGCATGCAAAGCCACCTATATGGGGAAATTAAACGTCTTTGCCAGAAAACGGTCTTATGAGTATTTTTCAGCATGTTAGGAACCAACACGATAAATAACATGGAAGTCAATCTATATGGGAATCCAAAACAAAATTACTAAAAACGTTTCTTTTCGGTGTTTTATGTAGAAAACGCTAAAACGAATGCAAACCAACCAATATGACGAAATAAAATAATATTACCAAAAAGGTATATTTTGAGTGTTTTTAAAATTGTTACCTACAAAAAACGCGAAAATGGATGGAAAGCACTCTATATTAGGAAGCAAATGGACATTACGAGAAACGAGTATAATGAGTGTTTTATAGTTTCACAAGAACCACAAGGCAAAAACCGCAAAAACTCATGTATATAAAGAAGTTTCTTACATTCCAAAATGCTGAAACTCATGAATAAAAATTTTAATTGAGAAACAGAACTATTTTACCAAATGTGAGTATTTTGAGTGTTTTTCACATCCTTAGTTACCAAAACCCCAAATTACATGCGAAACCAGCTTTATGTGTGAAAAAAATGACATTACCAGAAAAATGTCTTTTGAGTGTTTTTGAGCGTTTTAGGCAATAAAGCACTAAAAAGCAGGGCAATCACATTACATTGGAATAAAACCAATTTTTAAGAAGAACTTGCCTTTAAGTGTATTTGAGCTCCTTATATACCAAAACACTAAAATGCATATAAAATACACTTTATGGTGAAACAGAATAACATTACCAAAAACATGTATTTTGAGTGTTTTTGATCATGTTACAAATAAAAACGCTTAAATACATGCAAAGAACCCAATTTTTGGGAAATGAAAGGACATTACGAGAAACGTGTATTATGAGTGTTTTTAAGTTCATTAAGTACGAAAAAGCTAATAGCCACAAATTACACTCTTTATTGAAAAAATAAATAAATAAATAAAAAAAAATACGATATTTTTTTTCATTCTTATTCATCTTCACAGGTAACGAGGTGCCAAAATTCGGGCAAAGTTCAGGAAATTATATGAAATAAGAACATTATCAAAAAAGTTAAATTTATCTTTTTTTTCGGACTGTTATGTACCAAACCCCTTAAGTGCATGCAAAGCCACCTATATGGGGAAATTAAACGTCTTTGCCAGAAAACTGTCTTATAAGTGTTTTTCAGCATGTTAGGAACCAACACGATAAAACCCAAGAAAGTCAATCTCTATGGGAATCCAAAACAAAATTACTGATAACTTGTCTTTTTGGTGTTTTACGTAGAAAATGCTAAAACGGAAGGAAACCAACCAAAATGAAGAAATAGAATAACATTACCAAAAATGTATATTTTGAGTGTTTTTTAAATTGTGTATTTTGAGTGTTTTTCACATTCTTAGTTACGAAATTGGCAAATTACATGCGAAACTACCTTTATATGGGAAAAAAATGACATTACCAGAAAAATGTCTTTTCAGTGTTTTTGAGCGTGATATGCAACAGAGCACTAAAAAGCAGAACAATCACATCACTTGGGAATAAAACCAACTTTTACGATGAACTTGCCTTTAAGTGTTTTTTAACTCCTTACATACCAAAACGCTAAAACGCATGTAAAACACCCTTTATGGAGAAACATAATAACATTACCAAAAATATGTATTTTGAGTGTTTTTGATCATGTTACCCATAAAAACGCTTAAATACATGTAAAGAACCCTATGTTTGTATAAGAAAAGGACATTACGAAAATCATGTATTATGAGTGTTTTTAAGTTCCTTAAGTACCAAAAAGCTAAAACTCACAAATAACACTTTATAGAGAGAAAAAATAAATTTGTTATTCATCTTCATAGGTACCGAGATACCAAAATTCTGGAAAAATTTAGGGAAATTTTGTAAAAAAAAAAAATCATAATAAAAAAATAATTTTAGCATTTTTACGGAGTTATGTACCAAACCCTGAAGTGCATGCAAAGCCACCTATATGGAGAAATTACTCTACTTTACCAGAAACCTGTCTTATGAGTGTTTTTTCAGCAATTTCAACAATATTACTGAAAACGTGTCTCTTCAGGGATTTACGAAGAAAAACGCTAAAACGGATGCAAACCAAACAATATGAAGAAAATGAATAACATTACCAAAAATATATTTTGAGTGTTTTTCAGCTTGTTATCTACAAAAAATGCGAAAATAGATGGAAAGCACTCTATATTGGGAAACAAAAGAACATTACGAGAAACGTGTATAATGAGTGTTTTATAGTTTCACATGAACCACAAGGCAAAAAACGCAAAAAACTCGTGTATATAAAGAAGTTTCTTACATACCGAAATGCTGAAATGCATGAATAACACTTTTAATTGAGAAACAGAACTACCTTACCAAATGTGTGTTTTTTTGAGTGTTTTTCACATTCTTAGTTACGAAAATCTCAAATTACATGCGAAACTAGCTATATGTGGGAAAAAAAATGATATTACCAGAAAAGTGTCTTCTGAGTGTTTTTGAGCGTGATATGAAACAAAGCACTAAAAAGCAGAAAAATTACATTACATGGGAATAAAACCAACTTTTACGAAGAACTTACCTTGAAGTGTTTTTTTTTTTAACTCCTTACATACCAAAACGCTAAAACGCATGCAACACACCCTTTATGGAGAAACAGAGTAACATTACCAAAAACATGTATTTTGAGTGTTTTTGATCATGTTATTTATAAAAACGCTTAAATACATGCAAAGAACCTTATGTTTGGGAAACGAAAGGACATTAAGAGAAACGTGTATTATGAGTGTTTTTATGTTCCTTAAGTACCAAAAAAGCTAAAACCCACAAATAACACTCTTTATAGAGAAAAAAATATAATAATATAAATTTTTTTTTTTTTTTGTTATTTATCTTCATAGGTACTAAGATGCCAAAATTCTGGCAATATTCTTTGGGAATCGAAAACAAAATTACTGAAAACGTGTCTTTTCGGTGTTTTACGTAGAAAAACGCTAAAACGGATGCAAACCAACCAATATGAAGAAATAGAATAACATTACCAAAAAGGTATATTTTAAGTGTTTTTGAGCTTGTTACCTACAAAAAACGCGAAAATGGATGGAAAGCACTCCTTATTGAGAGAGAAAAGGACATCACCAGAAACGTGTATAATGAGTGTCTTATTATTTTCGGGCAAAAGAACTTGTGGTTCACAAGAACCACAAGGCAAAAAACGCAAAAATTCGTGTATATAAAGAAGTTTCTTAGATACCAAAATGCTGAAACTCATGAATAACAATCTTAATTGGGAAACAGAACAACATTACCAAATGCGTGTATTTTGAATGTTTTTTTTTTTTCACATTCTTAGCAAAACCCCAAATAGCATGCGAAAGTAACTTTATGTGGGAAAAAAATGACATTACCAGAAGTGTCTTTTGAGTGTTTTTTGAGCGTGTTAGGCAATAAAGCACTAAAAAGCAAGGCAATCATATTACATTGGAATAAAACCAACTTTTACCAAGAACTTGCCTTGAAGAGTTTTTCAGCTACTTACATACCAAATCGCTAAAACGCATGCAAAACACTCCTTTATGCAGAAGCAGAATGACATTACCAAAAACAGGTGTTTTTGAGTGTTTTTTATCATGTTACCTATAAAACCGCTTAAATACATGCAAAGATCCCTATAATTGGGAAAGGAAAGGACATTACGAGAAATGTGTATTATGAATGTTTTGAAGTTCTTTAAGTACCAAAACGTTAAAACCTACAAATAACACTCTTTATAGAGAAAAAAATAAAATAAAATAATGGCATTTTTATTTTTTTGTTATTGATCTTCATAGGTACCAAGATGCCAAAATTCTGCCAAAATTCAGGGAAATTATGTGGAAAAAAGAACATTATCGAAAAAGTTAATTTTACATTTTTTCGGAGTTATGTACCAAACCATAAAGTGTATGCAAAGCCCCCTATTTGGGAAAACTTAACGACTTTACAAGAAACCTATCTTTTTTGAGTGTTTTTCCACATGTTAGGCACCAAAACGATAAATAATATGAAAGTCACTCTATATGGAAATCCAAAACAAAAATACTGAAAACGTGTCTTTTAAAAGATTTACGTACAAAAATGCTAAAACGGATGCAAACCAACCAATATGAAAAAAAAATAGAATAACATTACCAGAAAAGTATATTTTGTGTGTTTTTGAGCTTGTTACAAATAAAAAAAAAGAACTTGCCTTTTAGTGTTTTTGACACGCATTTAGTAAGGTTGTTCTGTTTCCCAATTAAGAGTTTCATGAGTTTCAGCATTTTGGTATCTAGGAAAATTCTCCATATACACGAGTTTTTGCGTTTTTTGCCTTGTGGTTTTTTTGAACTAAAAAACATTCATTATACACTTTTCTTGCAATGTCCCTTTCTTTCCCAATATAGAGTGCTTTGTATCAATTTTTGCGTTTTTTTGTAGGTAACAAGCTCAAAAACACTCAAAATATACATTTCTGGTAATGTTTTTCTGCTTCTTGATATTGGTTGGTTTGCATCAGTTTTAGTGTTTTTCTACGTAAACCACTGAGAAGACACGTTTTCAGTAATTTTCTTTTGGATTCCCACATAGAGTGAGTTCCTTATTATTTATCGTTTTGATGCCTAACATGCTGAAAAACACTCAAAAGACAGATTTCTGGTAAGGTCTTTAATTTCCTCATATGCAAGGCCTTGCATGTCTTTTGAGTGTTTTTGAACGTGTTGCGCAATAAAGCACTAAAAAGGAAGGGCAATCACATTACATGGGAATAAAACCAAATTTTACCAAGAACTTGCCATTAAGTGTTTTTTGAGCTCCTTACATACCAAAACGCTAAAACGCATGCAAAATACATTTCATGGAGAAACAGAATAATATTACCAAATACATGTATTTTGAGTGTTTTTGATCAGTTTATCTATAAAAACGCTTAAATACATGCAAAGAACCTTATGTTTGGGAAACGAAAGGACATTACGAGAAACGTGTATTATGAGTCTTTTTTAAGTTCCTTCAGTACCTAAAAGCTAAAACCCAGAAATAACACTCTTTATTTAGAAAAAAATAATAAACAAAAAAATAAAAAATAGGATTTTATTTGTTGTTATTTATCTTTATAGGTACCGAGATGCCAAAATTCTGCCAATATTCAGGGAATTTATTTGGAAAAAAGAACATTAACAAAAAAGTTAATTATAGCTTTTTTTTCGGATTGTTATGTACCAAACCCTAAAGTGCTTGCAAAGCCACCTATATGGAAAAGTTAAACGACTTTCCCAGAAACCTGTCTTTTCAGTGTTTTTCAGCATGTTAGGCACCAAAACGATAAATAATATGGAAGTCAGTCAATATGTGAATCCAAAAGAAAATTACTGAAAACGTGTCTTTTCAGTGTTTTACGTAGAAAACACTAAAGCGGATGCAAACCAACCTATATGAAGAAATAGAATAACATTACCAAAAAGATATATTTTCAGTGTTTTTGAGGTTGTTACCTACAAAAAATGTAAAAATGGATGTAAAGCATTCTATATTAGGACACAAAAGGACTTTACGAGAAACGTAAATAATGAGTGTTTTATAGTTTTAAAACAACCACAAGGCAATAAACGCAAAAACTCGTGTATATAGAGAAATTTCCTACAAACCGAAATGATGAAATGCATGAATAACACTTTTAATAAAAAAACAGAACTACCTTACCAAATTGTGTATTTTGAGTGTTTTTTACATTCTTAGTTACGAAAATGCCAAATTACATGCGAAACTACCTTCATGTGGGAAAAAAAAAATGACATTACCAAAAAAAGTGTCTTTTTAGTGTTTTTGAGCGTAATATGCAACAAAGCCCTAAAAAGCAGAACAATCACATTACATGGGAATAAAACCAACTTTTACGAAGAACTTGCCTTTAAGTGATTTTTTAACTCCTTACATACCAAATCTCTAAAACGTATGCAAAACACCCTTTATGGAGAAACAGAATAACATTACCAAAACACGTATTTTGAGTGTTTTTGATCATGTAACCTATAAAAACGCTTAAATACATGTAAAGAACCCTATGTTTGTATAAGAAAAGGACATTACGAAAATCGTGTATTATAAGTGTTTTTAAGTTACTTAAGTACCAAAAAGCTAAAACCCATAAATAACACTCTTTATAGAGAGAAATATTTTTTTTTTTATTCATCTTCATAGGTACCGAGATGCCAAAATTCTGGCAAAATTCATCAAAATTTTGTAAAAAAAAAAACATTATAAAATAATAATTTTAACTTTTTTTCCGGAGTTATGTACAAACCCTGAAGTGTATGCAAATCCACCTATATGGGGAAATTACACGACTTTACCAGAAACCTGTCTTTGAGTGTTTTTCAGCAATATCAACAATATTACTGAAAACGTGTCTTTTCAGTGATTTACGTAGAAAAACGCTAAAACGGATGTAAACCAACCAATATAAAGATATATTATGATGTGTTTTTGAGCTTGTTACCTAACAAAAAAAGAAAAAAATGGATGGAAAGCACTTTATATTGGCAAAGAAAAGGACATTACGAGAAATGTGTATGAGTGTTTTATAGTTTGACAAGAATCACAAGGTAAAAAACTCAAAAACTCGTGTAAAATAAAGAAGTTTCTTACATACCAAAAAGCTGAAACTCATGAATTTCACTTTTAATTTTGAAACAGAAATACCTTACCAAATGTGTGTATTAGAAAAGTTTCTTACATACCAAAATGCTGGAACTCATGATTAATATTTTTAATTAAGAAATAGAACAACCTTAGTAAATGCCTGTGTATTGAGTTTTTTACACATTCTTAGTACCAAAACCCCAAATTCCATGCAAAACTAGCTTTATATGGGGAAAAAAAATGATATTACAAGAAAAGTGTCTTTTGAGTGTTTTTGAGCGTGTTAGGCAATAAAGCACTAAAAAGCAGGGTAATAACATTACATGGGAATAAAAACAACTTTTACCAAGAACTTGCCTTTAAGTGTTTTTGAGCTCATTACATACCAAAACGCTAAAACGCATGCAAAACACCTTTTATGGAGAAACAGAATAAAATTACCAAAAACATATATTTTGAGGGTTTTGATCATGTTATCTATAAAAACGCTTAAATACATACAAAGAACCTTATGTTTGCGAAACGAAAGGACATTACGAGAAATGTGTATTATAAGTGTTTTTAAGTTCCTTAAGTACCAAAAAGTTAAAACCCACAAATAACACTCTTTATTTAGAAAAAAAGTAAGAAAATAAAAAAATAGGATTTTTCTTTTTTTGTTATTCATCTTCATAGGTACCGAGATTCCAAAATTCTGGGAAAATTCAGGGCTATTATATGATAAAAGAAAATTATCAAAAAAGTTAATTTTAGCTTTTTTTCGGATTGTTATATACCAAACCCTAAAGTGCATCCAAAGACTCCTATATGAGGAAATTAAACGACCTTACCAGAAATCTGTTTTTTGAGTGTTTTTCAGCATGTTAGGCACCAAAACGATAAATAATAAGGAATTCACGCTATATGAAAATCCAAAACAAAATTGCTGAAAACGTGTCTTTTCAGTGTTTTACGTAGAAAAACGCTGAAACGGATTCAAACCAACCAATACCAAGAAATAGAAAAACATTACCAAAAAGGTATATTTTGAGTGTTTTTGTGCTTGTTACCTACAAAAAACGGGAAAATTGCTGCAAAGCACTCTATATAAGAAAACAAAAAGACTTTGCAAGAAAAGTGAATAATGAGTTTTTTTTATAGTTCAAACGAACCAAAAGGCAAAAAACACAAAAGCTCGTGTATATGGAGAATGTTCCTAGATACCAAAATGATGAAACTCATGAATAACACTCTTAACTGAGAAACAGAACAACCTTACTAAATGCGTGTATTTTGCGTGCTTTTCACATTCTTAGTTATCAAAACCCCAAATTACATGCGAAACCACCTTTATGTGAGAAAAAAATGACATTACCAGAAAAGTGGCTTTTAAGTGTTTTTGAGCGTGATAGGCAATAAAGCACTAAAAAGCAGGGCAATCACATTACATTGAAATAAAACCAATTTTTAACAAGAACTTGCCTTTAAGTGTATTTGAACTCCTTATATACCAAAACACTAAAATACATGCAAAATACACTTTATGGTGAAACAGAATAACATTACCAAAAACATGTATTTTGAGTGTTTTTGATCATGTTACCAATAAAAACGCTTAAATACATGCAAAGAACCCTATTTTTGGGAAACGAAAGGACATTACGAGAAACGTGTATTATGAGTGTTTTTAAGTTTCTTTAGTACCAAAAAAAGCTAAAACCCACAAATAACACTCTTTATAGAGAATAAAAATTTATTTTTTTTGTTATTCATCTTCATAGGTACTAAGATGCCAAAATTCTGGCAAAATTCTTTGGGAATCGAAAAAAAATTACTGAAAACGTGTCTTTTCGGTGTTTTACGTACAAAAACGCTAAAACAGATGAAAACCAACCAATATGAAGAAATACAATAACATTACCAAAGAGGTATACTTTGAGTGTTTTTGAACTTGTTACCAACAAAAAACGCGAAAAGGGATGCAAAGCAGTCGCTATTGAGAAAGAAAAGGACTTTACGAGAAACATGTATAATGAGTGTCTTATTATTTTTGCGCAAAAGAACTTTTCGTTCACAAGATCCAAAAGGCAAAAAACGCAAAAACTCTTGTATATAAAGAAGTTTCTTAGATACCAAAATGCTAAAACTCATGAATAACAATCTTAATTGAGAAACAGAACAACATTACCAAATGCGTGTATTTTGAGACATTTTTCACATTCTTCGCAAAACCCTAAATAGCATGCGAAACTAGTTTTATGTGGGAAAAAATGACATTACCAGATGTATCTTTTCAGTGTTTTTGAGCGTGTTAGGCAATAAAGCACTGAAAAGCAGGGCAAGCATATTACACGGGAATAAAACCAACTTTTATCAAAAACTTGCCTTGAAGTGTTTTTCAGCTCCTTATATACCAAATCGCTAAAACGCATGTAAAACACTCCTTTATGGAGAAGCAGAATAACATTACCAAAAACAAGTGTTTTGAGTGTTTTTTTATCATGTTACCTATAAAAACGCTTAAATACATGCAAAGATCCCCATATTTGGGAAACGAAAGGACATTACGAGAAAAGTGTATTATGAATGTTTTTAAGTTCCTTAAGTACCAAAACGTTAAAACCTACAAATAACACTCTTTATAAAGAAAAAATAATAAATAAAAAAATAGCGTTTTTATTTTTTTGTTATTGATGTTCATAGGTACCAAGATGCCAAAATTCTGCCAAAATTCAGGAAAATTATGTGGAAAAAACATTATCGAAAGAGTTAATCTTACCTTTTTTTTTCGGAGTTATGTTCCAAACCATAAAGTGTATGCAAAGCCACCTATCTGTCAAAATTTAACGACTTTACAAGAAACCTGTCTTTTGAATATTTTTCTGCATATTAGGCACCAAAACGATAAATAATATGAAAGTCACTCTATATGGAAATCCAAAACGAAATTACTGAAAATGTGTCTTTTAAACGATTTACGTAGAAAAACGCTAAAACGGATGCAAACCAACCAATATGAAGAAATAGAATAACATTACCCAAAAAGTATATTTTGTGTTTTTTACCTTGTTACATAAAAAAAAAAACGCGAAAAATGGATGCAAAACACTCTATATAAGAAAAAAAGAGGACATAACAAGAAACGTGTATAATGAGTGTTTTATAGTTTCACCAGAATCACAAGGCAAAAATCGCAAACACTCAACTGTATGGAGAAGTTTCTAAGATACCAAAATACTGAAACTCATGAATAACACTCTTAATCAAGAAACAGAACAACCTTACTAAATGCGTGTATTTTGAGTGTTTGTTTTACATTCTTAGTTACCAAAACCCCAAATTCCATGCGAAACTAGCTTTATGTGGGAAAAAAATGACATTACCAGAAAAGTGTCTTTGAGTGTTCTTGAGCCTGTTAGGCAATAAAGCACTAAAAAGCAGGGCAATCACATTACATGGGAATAAAACCAACTTTTACGAAGAACTTGTCTTTTAGTGTTTTTGACACGCATTTAGTAAGGTTGCTCTGTTTCTTAATTAAGAGTGTTATTCATGAGTTTCAGCATTTTGGTATATAGGAAACTTCTCCATATACACGAGTTTTTGCGTTTTTTGCCTTGTGGTTTTTTTTAACTATAAAACATTCATTATACACTTTTCTCGCAATATCCCTTTCTTTTCCAATAAAGAGTGCTTTGTATCAATTTTCGCGTTTTTTTTTTTGTAGGAAACAAGCACAAAAAAACTCAAAATATACATTTTTGGTAATGTTATTTTGCTTCTTGATATTGGTTGGTTTGTATAAGTTTTAGCGTTTTTCTACATAAAACACTAAGAAGACACGTTTTCAGTAATTTTCTTTTGGATTCCCATACAGAGTGAGTTCCTTATTATTTATCGTTTTGGTGCCTAATATGCTGAAAAACACTCAAAAGACATATTTCTTGTAAGGTCTTTAATTTCCTCATATGGGACGCTTTGCATGTCTTTTAAGTGTTTGTGAGCGTGTCAAGTAATAAAGCCCTAAAAGCCAGGGTAATCACATTACATGGGAATAAAACCAAATTTTACCAAGAACTTACCTTTAAGTGTTTTTGAGCTCGTTACATACCAAAACGCTAAAACGCATGCAAAATACATTTTATGGAGAAAGAGAATAACATTACAAAATACATGTATTTTGAGTGTTTTTGATCATGTTATGTATAAAAACGCTTAAATACATGTAAAGAACCTTATTTTTGGGAAATGAAAGAACATTACGAGAAACGTGTATTATGAGTGATTTTTAATTTCCTTCAGTACCAAAAAGCTAAAACCCACAAATAACACTCTTTAGAATAATAAATAAATAAAAAAAATGGTATTTTTTTTTTTTTTTGGTTATTCATCTTCATAGGTACCGAGATGCTAAAATTCTGCCAAAACTCACGGAATTTATGTGGAAAAAAGAATATTATCATAGAAGTTAATTATAGCTTTTTTTTTCGGATTGTTATGTACCAAACCCTAAAATGCATGCAAAGCCACCTATATAAGGAAGTTAAAGGACTTTACCAGAAACCTGTCTTTTCAGTGTTTTTCAGCATGTTAGGCACCAAAACGATAAATAATATGGAAGTCAGTCAATATGTGAATCCAAAAGAAAATTACTGAAAACGTGTCTTTTCAGTGTTTTACGTAGAAAAACGCTAAAGCGGATACAAACCATCCTATATGAAGAAATAGAATAACATTACCAAAAAGATATATTTTGAATGTTTTTGAGCTTCTTACCTACAAAAAATGCAAAAAATGGATGTAAAGCACTCTATATTAGGAAACAAAAGGACATTACGAGAAACGTGTATAATGAGTGTTTTATAGTTTTAAAAGAATCACAAGGCAATAAACGCAAAAACTCGTGTATATAGAGAAATTTTTTACATACCAAAATGAATAAATGCATGAATAACACTTTTAATCGATAAACAGAACTACCTTACCAAATTGAGTATTTTGAGTGTTTTTCACATTCTTAGTTACGAAAATGCCAAATTACATGCGAAACTACCATCATTTGGGAAAAAATATGACATTACCAGAAAAGTGTCTTTTGAGTGTTTTTTTCAGTGTGATATGCAACAAAGCACTAAAAAGCAGAACGATCACATTACATGGGAATAAAACCAACTTTTACTAAGAACTTGCCTTTAAGTGTTTTTTAACCCCTTATATACCAAACCGCTAAAACGCATGCAAAACAAACTTTATGGAGAAACAGAATAACATTACCAAAAACATGTATTTTGAGTGTTTTTGATCATGTTATTTATAAAAACGCTAAAGTACATGCAAAGAACATTATGTTTGGGAACCAAAAGGACATTACAAGAATCGTGTATTATGAGTGTTTATTTAAGTTCCTTAAGTACCAAAACGCTAAAACCCACAAATAACACTCTTTATTTCGAAAAAAAAAAAATTAAAAATAAATAAAATAAATGGGATTTTTTTTTTTGTAATTCATATTCATAGGTACCGAGATGCCAAAATTCTGGGAAAATTCAGGGCAATTATGTGATAAAAGAATATTATCAAAAAAGTTAATTTCAGCTTCTTTTTTTTCGAACTGTTATGTACCAAACCCTAAAGTGCATGCAAAGCCTCCTATATGAGGAAATTAAACGACCTTAAAAGAAATCTGTCTTTTGAGTGTTTTTCAGAATTTTAGGCACCAAAACGATAAATAAATAACTCACTTTATATGGGAATCACTTTTATATGGGAAACAAAACTACTGAAAACGTGTCTTCTCAGTGTTTTACGTACAAAAACGCTAAAACGGATGCAAACTAACCAATATAAAAAAAAAAAAAACATTACCAAAAAGGTATATTTTGAGTGTTTTTGAGCTTATTACCTACAAAAAACGCAAAAAATTGATGCAAAGCACTCTATATTAGGAAATAAAAGGATATTGCAAGAAAAGTATATAATGAGTGTTTTAAAGTTCAAAAGAACCAAAAGGCAAAAAACGCAAAAACTTGTGGATATGGAGAAGTTTCTTAGATACCAAAATCCTTAACCTAATGAATAACATTCCTAATTGAGAAACAGAACAACCTTACTAAATGCGTGTATTTTGAGAGCTTTTAACATTCTTAGTTACCAAAACCCCAAATTGCATGCGAAACCAGCTTTATATGAGAAAAAAATGACATTACGAGAAAAATGTCTTTTGAGTGTTTTTGAGCCTGATAGGCAATAAAGCACTAAAAAGCAGGGCAATCACATTACATTTGAATAAAACTAATTTTTATCAAGAACTTGCCTTTAAGTGTTTTGGAGCTCCTTATATACTAAACCGCTAAAACGTATGCAAAACAAACTTTATGGAGAAACAAAATGAAATTACCAAAAACATGTATTTTCAGTGTTTTTTATCATGTTATCAATAAAAACGCTTAAATCCATGAAAAGAACCTTATGTTTGGGAAATAAAAGGACATTACGAGAAATGTATATTATGAGTGTTTTTAAGTTTGTTAAGTACCAAAAACCTAAAACCCACTCTTTATTTAGAAAAATAAATAAATAGATAAATAAATAAATAAATCGGAATTTTATTTATTTATTTATTTTTTGTTATTCATCTTTATAGGTACCGAAATGCCAAAATTCTGGGAAAATTCTAGACAATTATATAAGAGAATATTATCAAAACAGTTGATTTTAGCTTTTTTTCGGACTGTTATGTACCAAACCCTAAACTGCATGCAAAGGCTTTTATATAAAGGAAATTAAATGATCATACCAGAAATCTGTCTTTTGAGTGTTTTTCAGCATGTTAGGCACCAAAATGATAAATAATAAGGAACTCACTTTATATGGGAATCCAAAACAAAATCATTGAAAACGTGTCTTCCCAGTGTTTTACGTAGAAAAACGCTAAAATGGGTGCAAACCAACCAATATCAAGAAATAGAAAAAACATTACCAAAAAGGTATATTTTTAGTGTTTTTGAGTTTGTTATCTACAAAAAAAAAACCGCTAAAATTGATACAAAGCACTCTATATTGGGATACAAAGAGACATTGCGAGAAAAAGTGTATAATGAATGTATTATAGTTCAAAAGAACAACAAGGCAAAAAACGCAAAAACTCGTGTATATGAAGAAGTTTCCTAGATACCAAAATGCTGAAACTCATGAATAACACACTTAATTGAGAAACAGAACAACCTTACCAAATTCGTGTATTTTGAGTGTTTTTCATATTCTTAGTTACCAAAAACCCAAATTTCATGCGAAACCAGATTTAAGTCGGAAAACATGACATTTCCAGAAAAAATGTCTTTTGAGTGTTTTTGAGCGTGATAGGCAATAAAGCACTAAAAAGCAGGGCAATCAATTTTCATTGGAAAAAAAACATTTTTTACCAAGAAATTGCCTTTAAATGTTTTTGAACTCCTTATATACCGAACCGCTAAAACGAATGCAAAACAAACTTTATAGAGAAACAGAATAACATTACCAAAAACATGTAATTTGGGTGCTTTTTATCATGTTATCTATAAAAATGCTTAAATACATGGAAAGAACATTATGTTCGGGAAACAAAAGGACATTACGAGAAACGTGTATTATGAGTGTTTTTTTTAAGTTCCTTAAGTACCAAAAAGCTGAAACCCACAAATAACACTCTTTATTTAGAAAAAAAATATATATATAATTTTTTTTTTCCATCTTCATAGGTACCGAGATGCCAAAATTCTGGGAAAATTCAGGAAAATTATATGAACAAAATAATATTATCAAAAAAGTTAATTTTAGCTTTTTTTTCGGACTGTTATATACCAAACCCTAAAGTGCATGGAAAACCTCCTATATGAGGAAATTAAACGAACTTAACAGATATCTGTCTTTTGAGTGTTTTTCAGCATGTTAGGCACCAAAACGATAAATAATAAGGAACTCACTCTATATAGGAATCCAAAACAAAATTACTGAAAATGTTTTACGTAGAAAAACGCAAAAACTCGTGTATATAAAAAAGTTTCTTAGATACCAAAATGCTGAAACTCATGAATAACAATCTTAATTGAGAAACAGAACAACCTTAGCAAATGCCTGTATTTTGGGTGTTTTTCATATTCCTAGTTAGCAATACCCAAAATAGCATGCGAAAGTAGCTTTATGAGGGAAAAAAATTGACATTACCAGAAGTGCCTTCTAATTGTTTTTTTTTTAGCGTGTTAGGCAAAGAAGTACTAAAACGCAGGGCAATCACATTACATGGGAATATAACCAACTTTTACCAAGATTTTGCCAATATGTGTTTTTGAGCTCTTTACATACCAAACCGCTAAAACGCATGGAAATCAAACTTTATGGAGAAACAGAATAACATTACCAAAAACATGTATTTTGAGTGTTTTTGATAATGTTATCTATAAAAACGCTTAAATACATGCAAAGAACCTTATGTTTGGGAAACAAGGACATTACGAGAAACGTGAATTATGAGTGTTTTTAAGTTCCTTGACTACTAAAAAGCTAAAACCCACAAATAACACTCGTTATTGAGAAAAAATAAAAAAAATAAAAAATAAATAAACAAAAGGATTTTTTTTTTACGTTATTCAACTTCATAGGTACCGAGATGCCAAAATTCTGGGAAAAATTAGGGCAATTATATGATAAGAGAATATTATCAAAAAAAGTTGATATTAGCTTTTTTTCGGACTGATATTTACCAAACACTAAAGTGCATGCAAAGCCTCCCTTATGAGGAAATTAAACGACCTTACCAGAAATCTGTGTTTTGAGTGTTTTTCAGCATGTTAGGCACCAAAACGATAAATAATAAGGAACTCACTCTATATGGCAAATCAAAACAAAATTACTGAAAACGTGTCTTCTCATTGTTTTACGTAGAAAAACGCTAAAACAGATGCAAACCAATCAATATCAAGAAGTAGAAAAACATTATCAAAAAGGTATACTTTGAGTGTTTTGGAGCTTGTTACCTACACAAAAACGCGAAAATTGATACAAAGCACTCTATCTTGGGAAACAAAGGGACATTGCGAGAAAAGTGTATAATAAATGTTTTATAGTTCAAAAGAACCACAAGGCAAAAAACGCAAAACTCGTGTATATGGAGAAGTTTCCTATTTACCAAAATGCTGAAACTCATGAATAATTGAGAAACAGAATAACTTTTCTAAATGAGTGTATTTTGACTGCTTTTCACATTCTTAGTTACCAAAATACTAAATTGCATGCGAAACCAGCTTTATGTGGGAAAAATATGACATTACGAGAAAAGTGTCTATTGAGTGTTTTTGAGCGTGATAGGCAATAAAGCACTAAAAAGCAGGGGAATCACTTTACATGGCAATAAAATCAATTTTTACCAAGAACTTGCCTTTAAGTGTTTTCAGCTCCTTATATACCAAAACGCTAAAACGCATGCAAAACACACTTTATGGAGAAAGATAATAGCATTACCAAAAACATATATTTTCAGTGTTTTTGATCATGTTACCAATAAAAACGCTTAAATACATGCAAAGAACCCTATTTTTGGGAAATGAAAGGACATTGCGAGAAACGTGTATTACGAGTGTTTTTAAGATCATTATTTACCAAAAAGCTAAAAGACACAAATATCACTATTGAGAAAAAAATAAATAAATAAAAAAAAGTACGATATTTTTTTTCATTCTTTTTTATCTTCAAAGGTACCGAGATGCCAAAATTTGGGTTAAATTCAGGATATTATGAGTCAATTATTAAAAAAGTTAATTTTAGCTTTTTTTTTTTCGTACTGTTATGTACCAAACCCTAAAGTGCATGGAAAGCCACCTATATGGGGAAATTAAACGTCTTTGCCAGAAAACTGTCTTATGAGTGTTTTTCAGCTTCTTAGGCACCATAACCGTAAATAACATGGAAGTCACTCTATATGGGAATCTAAAACAAAATTACTGAAAACGTGTCTTTTCGGTGTTTTACGTAGAAAAACGCTAAAACGGATGCAAACCAACCAATAAGAAGAAATAAAATAACATTACCAAAAAGGTACATTTTGAGTGTTTTTGAGCTTGTTACCTACAAAAAACGCGAAAATGGATGCAAAGCACTCCCTATTGGAAAACAAAAGGACATTACGAGAAACGTGTATAATGAGTGTCTTATTATTTTTTAATAAAAAAAACGCAAAAACTAGTGTACATAAAGAAGTTTCTTAGATACCAAAATGCTGAAAACCTTGAATAACAATATTAATTAAGAAACAGAACAATCTTACCAAATGCGTGTATTTTGAGTGTTTTTTTCACATTCATAGTTAGCAAAACCCCAAATAGCACGCGAAACCATGTTGGAAAAAAAATGACATTACCAGAAGTGTCTTTTGAGCGTTTTTGAGCGTGTTAGACAATAAATCACAAAAAAAATCTGGCAATCATATTACATGGGAATAAAACGAACTTTTTACCATGAACTTGCCTTGAAGTGTTTTTGACCTCCTTACAAACCAAAACGCTAAAATGCATGCAAAAAATCATTTATGGAGATGCAGAATAACATTACTAAAAAAATGTGTTTTAAGTGTTTTTGATCATGTTACCTACAAAAAACACTTAAATACATGGAAAGAACCCTATGTTTGGGAAACGAAAGTACATTACGAGAAACGTGTATTAGGACCGTTTTTAAGTTCCTTAAGTACTAAAACGTTAAAACCCACAAATTACACTGTATAGAGAGAAAAAAAAATAAATCAATAAAATTAGCTTTTTTTCTTATATTGATTTTTATAGGTACCAAGACGCCAAAATTCTGCCAAAATTCAGGGAATTTATGTGGAAAAAAGAACATTAACAAAAAAGTTAATTATAGCTCTTTTTCGGATTTTTATGTACCAAACTCTAAAGTGCATGCCACCTATATAAGGAAGTTAAACGACTTTACCAGAAAGCTGTCTTTTCAGTGTTTTTCAGTATGTTAGGCACGAAAACGATAACTAATATGGAAGTCAGTCAATATGTGAATCCAAAAAAAAAAAATACTGAAAACGTGTCTTTTCAGTGTTTTACGTAGAAAAACGCTAAAACGAATGCAATCCAACAAATATGAAAAAATAGAATAACATTACCAAAAAGTGTTTTTGAGCTTTTTACCTAAATAAAACGCGCAAATGGATGGAAAGCACTCTATATTAGGAAGCAAAAGAACATTTAGAGAAACGTGTATAATGATTGTTTTATAGTTTCACAAGAACCACAAGACAAAAAATGCAAAAATTCATGTATATAGAGACGTTTCTTACATACCAAAATGCTAAAACTCATGAATAACACTTTTAATTGAGAAACAGAACTACCTTACCAAATGTGTGTATTTTGAGTGTTTTTCACATTATTAGTTACGAAAATCCCAAATTACATGCAAAACTAGCTTTATGTGGGAAAAAAATGACATTATCTGAAAAGAGTCTTTTGAGTGTTTTTGAGCGTGATATGCAACAAAGCACTAAAAAGCAGAATAATCACATTATATAGGAATAAAACCAACTTTTACAAAGAAGTTGCCTTTAAGTGTTTTTAACTCCTTACATACCAAAACGCTAAAACGCATGCAAAACACCCTTTATGGAGAAACATAATAATATTACCAAAAACGTATTTTGAGTGTTTTTGATCATGTTACCTATAAAAACGCTTAAATACATGCAAAGAACCCTATGTCTGTGAAACGAAAGGACATTACGAAAATCGTGTATTATGATTGTTTTTTAAGTTCTTTAAGTACCAAAAAACTAAAACTCACAAATAGAGAAAAAATAAACAACTAAAGAAATAGATTTTTTTTTTTTTTTTTTTCATCTACATAGGTATGAAGATGCCAAAATTCAGGCAAAATTCAGCGAAATTATGTAAAAAAAATATTTAAAAAAAAATTTAGCTTTTTTTCGGAATTATGTACCAAACCCAGAAGTGCATGCAAAGCCACCCATATGGGGAAATTACACGACTTTACCACAAATCTGTCTTTTGAGTGTTTTTCAGCAAATTCAACAATATTACTGAAAACGAGTCTTTTTCTCGTCCTAAACCTTCTAAACCTTGGTTTAACACAGCTTGTTCTCGTGCTATACATGATAGAGAGGTGGCCCACAAAGGGTACTTAAGCCTTCCATCACCAGAATTTCATGCACTTTATATTTCTGCCCGGATCCATGCCAAGTCTGTTCTCCAACTAGCCAAAAACTCCTTCATTAACAGAAAGTGTCAAAACCTTTCAAGATCTAACTCCCCTCGTGATTTCTGGCATCTAGCCAAAAGTATCTCCAATAACTTTGCTTTTTCTTCTTTCCCTCCTCTAATTCAACCAGATGGCACCACTGCTTTCACATCTGTTTCTAAAGCTGAACTCTTTGCTCAAACCTTTGCTAAAAACTCAATCTTGGACGATTCTGGGCTTGTTCCTCCCTCTCCTCCACCCTCTGACTACTTCATGCCACCTATTAAAATACTTCGCAATGATGTTTTCCATGCCCTCGCTGGCCTAAACCCTCGGAAGGCTTATGGACCTGATGGGGTCCCTCCTATTGTTCTCCGAAACTGTGCCTCCCTGGCTTTTAGTGCTTTATTGCGTAACACGCTCAAAAAACACTGAAAAGACATGCAAAGCCTCCCATATGAGGAAATTAAAGACCTTACCAGAAATCTGTCTTTTAAGTGTTTTTCAGTTTGTTAGGCACCAAAATGATAAATAATAAGGAACTTACTCTATGTGGGAATCCAAAAGAAAATTACTGAAAATGTGTCTTCTCAGTGTTTTACGTAGAAAAACGCTAAAACTGATGCAAACCAACCAATATCAAGAAGCAGAAAAACATTACCAAAAATGTATATTTTGAGTGTTTTTGAGCTTGTTACCTACAAAAAAAAAAAAAAACGCAAAAAATTGATATAAAGTACTCTATATTTGGAAACAAAGGGACATTGCGAGAAAAGTGTATAATGAATGTTATATATTTAAAAAAAAAAACACACAAGGCTAAAAACGCTAAAACTCGTGTATATGGAGAAGTTTCCTAGATACCAAAATGCTGAAACTCATGAATAACACTCTTAATTGAGAAACAGAACAACCTTACTAAATGCAAGTCAAAAACACTAAAAGGCAAGTTCTTCGTAAAAGTGTGTTTTATTCCCATGTAATGTGATTGCCCTGCTTTTTAGTGTTTTATTGCCTAACACGCTCAAAAACACTCAAAGACACTTTTCTGGTATTGTCATTTTCTTCCCTCATAAAGCTAGTTTCGCATGGAATTTGGGGTTTTGGTAACTAAGAATGTGAAAAAACACTCAAAATACACGCATTTACTAAGGTTGCTCTGTTTCTTGATTAAGAAAGTTATTCATGAGTTTCAGCATTTTGGTATCTTGGAAACTCCACACATACGAGTTTTTGCGTTTTTTGCCTTTTCATTCTAGTGAAACTATAAAATACTTATTATACACGTTTCTCGTTATGTTCTTTTTTTTTCCCCTAAGATACAGTGCTTTGCATCCATTTTTGCGTTTTTTTTATGTAACAAGCTCAAACACACAGAAAATATAATTTTCTGGTAATATTATTCTATTTTTTCATATTGGTTGGTTTGCATCCGTTTTAACGTTTTTCTACGTAAATCTTTTAAAAGACACGTTTTCAATAATTTTGTTTTGGATTTCCATATAGAGTGACTTTAATATTATCTATCGTTTTGGTGCCTATCATGCATAAAAACACTCAAAAGACAGGTTTCTTCTAAAGACGTTAAATTTTCCCAAATAGGTGGCTTTCCATACACTTTATGGTTTGGTACATAACTCCAAAAAAAAGGTAAAATTAACTTTTTCGATAATGTTCTTTTTTCGACATAATTTCCCTGAATTTTGGCAGAATTTTGGCATCTTGGTGCCTATTAACATGAATAACAAAAAAGTAAAAATGCTATTTTTTTATTTATTTTTTTTCTCTATATAAAGTGTTATTTGTAGGTTTTAACGTTTTGGTACTTAAGCAACTTAAAAACATTCATAATACACATTTCTCGTAATGTCCTTTCGTTTCCCAAATATAGGGATCTTTGCATGTATTTAAGCGTTTTTATAGGTAACATGATAAAAAACACTCAAAAACACTTGTTTTTTGTAATGTTATTCTGCTTCTCCATAAAGAAGTGTTTTGCATGCGTTTTAGCTATTTGGTATGTAAGGAGCTGAAAAACACTTCAAGACAAGTTCTTTGTAAAAGTTTTTTTTTTTTCCAATGTAATATGATTGCCCTGCTTTTTAGTGCTTTATTGCCTAACACGCTCAAAAACACTCAAAAGACACTTCTGGTAATGTCATTTTTTTCCATCATAAAGCTAGTTTCGCATGCTCTTTGAGGTTTTGCTAAGAATGTGAAAAAACATAAAAGTACACGCATTTGGTAATGTTGTTCTGGTTTTGAATTAAGATTGTTATTCATAAGTTTCAGCATTTTGGTGTCTAAGAAACTTCTTTATATACACGACTTTATGCGCTTTTTGCATTGTGGTTCTTGTGAACCACAAGTTCTATTGCCCGAATATAAAAAGACACTCATTATAGACGTTTCTCGTAATGTCCTTTTCTTTCCCAATAGGGAGTGCTTTGCATTCATTTTCGTGTTTTTTCTAGGTAACAAGCTCAAAAACATTCAAAATATACCTTTTTGGTAATGTTATTCTATTTCTTCATATTGGTTGGTTTGCATCCGTTTTAACGTTTTTCTACGTAAAACACCGAAAAAACACGTTTTCAGTAATTTTGTTTTCCATTCCCAAAGAATATTGCCAGAATTTTTGCATCTTAGTACCTCTGAAGATGAATAACAAAAAAAAATTATTTTATTTATTTTTTTTCTCTATAAAGAGCTTTATTTGTGGGTTTTAGCTTTTTTAGTACTTAAGGAACTTAAAAACACTCATAATACACGTTTCTCGTAATGTTCTTTCGATTCCCAAACATAAGGCATGTATTTAAGCGTTTTTATAAATAACATGATCAAAAACACTCAAAATACATGTTTTTGGTAATGTTACTCTGTTTCTCCATAAAACTGTGTTTTTGCATGCGTTTTAGCGTTTTGGTATGTAAGGAGTTAAAAAAAAAAAAACCCTTAAAGGCATGTTCTTCGTAAAAGTTTTTTTATTCCCATGTAATATGATTGTTCTGCTTTTTAGTGCTTTGTTGCATATCACGCTCAAAAACACTCAAAAGACACTTTTTTGGTAATATCTAGTTTTTTGCGTTTTTTGCCTTGTGGTTCGTATGAAACTATAAAACACTCATTGTACACGTTTCTCGTAATGTTCTTTTGTTTCCCAGTATTGAGTACTTTCCATCCATTTTCGCATTTTTTCTAGGTAACAAGTTGAAAAACACTCAAAAATATATCTTTTTGGTAAAGTTATTCTATTTCTTCATATTGGTTGGTTTGCATCCGTTTTAGCGTTTTTCTTCGTAAATCACTGAAAAGACACGTTTTTAGTAATATTGTTGAAATTGCTGAAAAACACTCAAAAGACAGATTTCTGGTAAAGTCGTGTAATTTCCCCATATAGGTGGCTTTGTATGCTCTTCTGGGTTTGGTGCATAATTCCGGAAAAAAGCTAATTTTTTTTTTTTATATGTCCTTTCATTTCACAGACATAGGGTTCTTTGCAGGTATTTAAGCGTTTTTATAGGTAACATGATCAAAAACACTCAAAATACATGTTTTTGGTAATGTTATTCTGTTTCTCCATAAAGGGTGTTTTGCATGCGTTTTAGCGTTTTGGTATGTAAGGAGTTAAAATCATTTAAAGGCAAGCTCTTCGTAAAAGTTAGTTTTATTCCTATATAATGTGATTATTCTGCTTTTTAGTGCTTTTTTGCATATCACGCTCAAAAACACTCAAAAGACACTTTTCTGATAATGTCATTTTTTTCCCACATAAAGTTAGTTTCCCATGTAATTTGGGATTTTCGTAACTAAGAATGTGAAAAACACTCAAAATACATACATTTGGTAAGGTAGCTCTGTTTTTCAATTAAAAGTGTTATTCATGAGTTTTAGCATTTTAGTATGTAAGAAACTTCTCAATATACACGAGTTTTTTGCGTTTTTTGTCTTCTGGTTCTTATAAAACTATAAAACAATCATTATACACTTTTCTCTAAATGTCCTTTTGCTTCCCAATATAGAGTGCTTTTACATCCATTTTCGCGTTTTTTGTAGGTAAAAAGCATTATAAACGTTTCTCGTAATCTCCATTTCTTTCCCAATATAGAGAGATTTGCATCCATTTTCGATCAAAACACAAAAAATACCTTTTTGGTAATATTATTTTATTTCATAATATTGGTTGATTTGTTTTCTTTTTAGCGTTTTTCTACTTAAAACACTGAAAAGACACGTTTTCAGTAATTTTGTTTTGGATTCCCATACAGAGTGATTTCCATATTATTTATTGTTTTGGTGCCTATCATACTGAAAAACAGGCAAAAGACAGGTTTCAGGTAAAGTCGTTTAATTTCCCCATATAGGTGGCTCTACACGCACTTTAGGGTTTGGTACATAACGGTCTGAAAAAAAGCTAAAATTAAATTTTATGATATTCTTTTTTTCACATAATTTCCCTGAATTTTGCCAGAATTTTGGCTTCTCGATACCTATGAAGATCAATAAAAAAAAAATGCTATTTTTTCATTTATTTTTTTTTTCTCTATAAAGAGTGTTATTTGTGGGTTTAAGCTTTTTGGTACTTAAGGAACGTAAAAACACTCATAATACTCGTTTCTCGTAATGTCCTTTTGTTTCCTAAAGATAAGGTTCTTTACATGTATTGAAGCGTTTTTACAGGTAACATGATCAAAAACACTCAAAAACACTCACTTTTTGGTAATGTTATTCTATTTCTTCATATTGGTTGGTTTCCATCCGTGTTTAGCGTTTTTCTACGTAAACACAGAAAAGACACGTTTTCAGTAATTTTTGGATTCCCATATAGAGTGACTTCCATGTTATTTATCGTTTTGATGCCTAACATGCTGAAAAACACTCAAAATACAGGTTTCTTGTAAAGTCGTTTAATTTCCCTATATAGGTGGCTTTCCATACACTTTAGGGTTTGGTACATAACAGTTCGAAAAAAAAGCTAAAATTATCCTCTTTCATAATATTCTTTTTTCACGTAATTTTCCTGAATTTTGCCAGAATTTTGGCATCTTGTTGCCTATGAAGATCAATAAAAAAATGTTATTTTTTAATTTATTTTATTTTTATTTTTTTCTGTATAAAGAGTGTTATTTGTTGGTTTTAGCTTTTTGGTACTTAAGGAACTTATAAACACTCATAATACACATTCCTCGTAATGTCCTTTTATTCCCAAACATAGGGTTCTTTGCATGTATTTAAGCGTTTTTATTGGTAACAAGCTCAAAAACACTCAAAATACATGTTTTTGATAATGTTATTCTGTTTTTCCATACAGGGTGTTTTGCATGGCTTTTAGCGTTTTAGTATGTAAGGAGCTCAAAAAAACTTAAAGGCAAGTTCTTGGTAAAAGTTGGTTATATTCCCATGTAATGTGATTGCCCTGCTTTTTAATGCTTTATTGCCTAACACGCTGAAAAACACTAAAAAGACACTTTTCTAGTAATTTCATTTTTTTTCCACAGTTTCGCATGTAATTTGGGGTTGGACCACTAACAATGTGAAAAGAAATACTCAAAATACACTCATTTCCTAAAATTGTTCTGTTTTTTAATTAAGAGTGTTATTCATGAGTTTCAGCATTTTGGTATCTAAGAAACTTCTCCATATATATGAGTTTTGCATTTTTTGCCTTATGGTTTTTGAAAACTATTAATACATTCATTATACAATTTTCTTGTAATATCCTTTTGTTTCCCAATATAGACTGCTTTGCATTCATTTTTGCGTTTTTTGTAGGTAACAAGCTCAAAAATACTCAACTTTTTGTAATGTTATTCTATTTCTTCATATTGGTTGGTTTGCATCCGTTTTAGTTTTCTACGCTAAAACTGAAAAGACACGTTTTCAGTAATATTCTTTAAATTGCTGAAAACACCCAAAGACACGTTTCTTGTAAAGTCGTGTAATTTCCCCATATAGGTGGCTTTGCATGCACTTCCGGGTTTCGTACATAACTCCGGAAAAAAGCTAAAATCATTTTTTTTATGTTTTTTTTCACATAATTTCCCTGAATTTTCTCAAAATTTTGGCATCTCGTTACCTATGAAGATGAATAACAAAGAAAATATATATATTTTTAGTTATATTTTCTCTATAAAGAGTGTTATTTGTGGGTTTTAGATTTTTGGTACTAAGGAACTTAAAAATATTCATAATACACGATTTTCGTAATGTCCTTTCGTTTCACAAACATAGGGTTCTTTGCATGTATTTAAGCGATTTTATAGGTAACATGATCAAAAACAATCAAAATACATGTTTTTGGTAATGTTATTCTGTTTCTTCATAAAGGTTGTTTTGCATGCGTTTAGCGTTTTGGTATGTAAGGAGTTAAAAAACACTTAAAGGCAAGTTCTTCGTAAAATTTGGTTTTATTCCAATGTAATGTGAATGTTCTGCTTTTTAGCTTTTTGTTGCATATAACGCTCAAAAACACTCAAAAGACACTTTTCTGGTAATGTCATTTTTTCCCCCATAAAGGTAGTTTTGCATGTAATTTGGGATTTTCGTAACTAAGAATGTGAAAAACACTCAAAATACACACATTTGGTAAGGTAGTTCTGTTTTTCAATTAAAAGTGTTATTCATGAGTTTTAGCGTTTTGGTATGTTAGAAACTTCTCTATATACACGAGTTTTTGCGTTTTTTGCATTGTGGTTCTTGTGAAACTATAAAACACTCATTATACACGCTTCTCGTAATGTCCTTTTGCTTCCCAATATAGAGTGCTTTCCATCCATTTCCGCGTTTTTTTGTAGGTAAAAAGCTAAAAAACACTTTTTGGTAATGTTATTCTATTTCTTCATATTTGTTGGTTTGCATCCGTTTCAGCGTTTTTCTACGTAAAACACTGAAAAGACACGTTTTCAGTAATTTTGTTTTGGATTCACATATTGACTGACTTCCATATTATTTATCGTTTTGGTGCCTAACATGCTGGAAAACACTGAAAAGATAGGTTTCTGATAAACTCGTTTAACTTCCTTATATAGGTGGCATGCATTTTAGAGTTTGGAACATAAAAATCCGAAAAAGAGCTATAATTGACTTTTTTGATAATATTCTTTTTTCCACATAAATTCCCTGAATTTTGGCAGAATTTTGGCATCTCGGTACCTATGAAAATCAATATAAAAAAAGCTATTTTTTATTTTTTATTTTTTTCTCTCTAAAGAGTGTTATCTATGGGTTTTAACGTTTTGTTACTTAAGGAATTTAAAAACGGTCCTAATACACGTTTCTCGTGATGTCCTTTCGTTTCCCAAACATAGGGTTCTTTGCATGTATTTAAGCGTTTTTATAGATAACATGATAAAATGGACTTAAAACAGATGTTTTTAGTAATGTTATTCTGTTTCTCCATTGAGGAGTTTTTTGCATGCGTTTTGGTTTGTAAGGAGGTCAAAAACACTTTAAGGCAAGTTGAAGTTGGTTTTATTCCCATGTAATGTGATTGCCCTGTTTTTTTTTTGTTTTTTTTTTATAATTTATTGCCTAAAACGCTCAAAAACACTCAAAAGACACTTCTGGTAATGTCATTTTTTTTCCAACATAGATTCGCGTTCTATTTGGGGTTTTGCTAACTAAGAATGTTAAAAACACTCAGAATACACGCATTTGGTAAGGTTGTTCTGTTTCTCAATTAATATTGTTATTTATGAGTTTCAGCATATTGGTATCTAAGAAACTTCTATATATACACGAATTTTTTGCGTTTTTTGCCTTGTAGTTCTTGTGAACCACAAGTTCTTTTGCTCAAAAATAATAAGACACTCATTATACACGTTTCTCGTAATGTCCTTTTGTTTCCCAATAGGGAGTGCTTTGCATCAATTTTCGAGTTTTTTGTAGGTAACAAGCTCAAAAACACTCAAAATGTACCTTTTTGGTAATGTAGTTTTATTTCTTCTTATTGGTTGGTTTGCATCCGTTTAAGCGTTTTTCTACGTAAAACACCGAAAAGACACGTTTTCAGTAATTTTGTTTTAGATTCCCATATAGAGTGACGCATGTTATTTACCGTCATGGTGCCTAACAAGCTGAAAAACACTCATAAGACAGTTTTCTGGCAAAGACGTTTAATTTCCCCAAATAGGTGGCTTTGCATACACTTTAGGGTTTGGTACATAACAGTACGAAAAAAAAAGCTAAAATTAACTTTTTTGATTATTGACTCATAATTTCCTGAATTTTGCCCAAATTTTTCCAAAAACATGCAAAATGTATATTTTTGGTAATGTTATTCTCTTTCTCCATAAAGTGTGTTTTGCATGCGTTTTAGCGTTTTGGTACATATGGAGCTGAAAACACTTAAAGGCAAGTTCTTCGTAAAAATTTATTTTATTGCCATGTAAAGTGATTCCCCTGCTTTTTAGTGCTCTATTCCCTATCACGCTCAAAAACACTCAATAGACACTTTTCTCGTAATGTCATTTTTTTTCCCACATAAAGCTGGTTTCCCATGCAATTTGGGATTTTGGTAACTAAGAATGTGAAAAGCACTCAAAATACACGCATTTATTAAAGTTGTTCTCTTTCTCAATTAAGAGTGTTATTCATGAGTTTCAGCATTTTGGTATCTAGGTAACTTTTCCATACACACGAGTTTTTGCGTTTCTTGCCTTTTGGTTCTTTGGAACTATGAAACATTAATTATACACTTTTCTCGCAATGTCCTTTTTTTTCCCAATATAAAGTGCTTTTTTTTTTTTATCAATTTTCGCGTTTTTTTATAGGTAACAAGCTCAAAAACACTCAAAATATATCTTTTTGGTAATGTTTTTCTACTTTTTGATATTGGTTGGTTTGCATTCTTTTTAGCGTCTTTCTACGTAAAACACTGAGAAGACAAGTTTTCAGTAATTTTGTTTTGGTTTGCCATGTAGAGTGAGTTCCTTATTATTGATCGTTTTGTTGCCTAACATGCTGAAAAACACTCAAAACACAGATTTCTAGTAAGGTCGTTTAATTTCCTCATATAGGAGGCTTTGCATGTACTTTACTGTTTCGTACATAACAGTCCGAAAAAAGGCTAATATCAACTTTTTTGATAATATTCTCTTATCATATAATTGCCCTAATTTTTCCCAGAATTTTGGCATCTCGGTACCTATGAATGTGAATAACAAAAAAAAAAAAAAAAAAAGAGTCCTTTTATTTGTGGGTTTTAGCTTGATATTACTTAAGGAACTTAAAAACACTCATAATACACGTTTCTCGTAATGTCCTTACGATTCCCAAACATAAGGTTCTTTGCATGTATTTAAGCATTTTTATGGATAACATTATCAAAAACACTCAAAATACATGTTTTTGGTAATGTTATTCTGTTTCTCCATAAAGTTTGTTTTCCATGCGTTTTAGCGGTTTGGTATGTGAGGAGCTCAAAAACACGTATTGGCAAGTTCTTGGTAAAAATTGGTTTTATTCCAATGTAATGTGATTGCCCTGCTATTTAGTACTTCATTGCCTAACATGCTGAAAAACAATTAAAACACACTTCTGGTAATGTCATTTTTTTCCATCATAAAGCTAGGTTCGCATGCTATTTAGGGTATTGCTAACTAGGAATATGAAAAACACTCAAAATACATGCATTTGCTAAGGTTGTTCTGTTTCTCAATTAAGATTGTTATTCATGAGTTTCGGCATTTTTGTATCTAAGAAACTTCTTTATATACACGAGATTTTGCGTTTTTTTTACGTAAAACACTGAGAAGATACATTTTTCAGCAATTCAATTTTTTCAGCTTCCCATATAGAGTGAGTTCCTTATTATTTATCGTTTTGGTGCCTAACATGCTGAAAAACACTCAAAAGACAGATTTCTGGTAAGGTCGTTTAATTTCCTCATATAGGAGGCTTTGCATGCAGTTTAGGGTTTGGTACATAACATTCCGAAAAAAAAGGTAAAATTAACTTTTTTGATAATATTCTTTGGTTCATAAAATTTTCCTGAATTTTCCCAGAATTTTGGCATCTCGGTACGTATGAAGATGAAAATAAAAAAAATCCTATTTTTTTTCTAAATAAAGAGTGTTATTTGTGGGTTTTAGCTTTTTAGTACTTAGGGAACTTAAAAAAAAAACACTCATAATCCACGTTTATCGTAATGTCCTTCTGTGTCCCAAACATAATGTTCTTTGCATGTATTTAAGCGTTTTTTAGAGATAACATGATAAAAAACACCCAAATTACATGTTTTTGGTAATGTTATTCTGTTTCTCCATAAAGTTTGTTTTGCATGCGTTTTAGCGGTTTTGTATATAAGGAGCTCAAAAACATTTAAAGGCAAGTTCTTTGTAAAAATTGTTTTTTTTTTCAATGAAAAGTGATTGCCCTGCTTTTTAGTGCTTTATTGCCTATCTTGCTCAAAAACATTTAAAGGACATTTTTCTAGAAATGTCATGTTTTCCCATATAAATCTGGTTTCGCATGAAATTTGCATTTTTAGTAACTAAGAATATGAAAAACACTCAAAACACACGAATTTGGTAAGGTTGTTCTGTTTCTCAATTAAGAGTGTTCTTCATGAGTTTCATCATTTTGGTATCTAGGAAACTTTTCCATATACACGTGTTTATGCGTTTTTTGCCTTGTTCTTTTGAACTATAATACACTCATTATACACTTTTCTCGCAATGTCCCTCTGTTTCCCAATATAGAGTGCTTTGTTTCAATTTTAGCATTTTTTTGTAGGTAAGAAGCTCAAAAACACTCAAAATATACCTTTTTGGTAATGTTTTTTCTATTTCTTGATATTGGTTGGTTTGCATCCATTTTAGCGTTTTTCTACGTAAAACACTGGGAAGACACGTTTTCAGTAATTTTGTTTTGGATTCCCATATAAAGTGAGTTCCTTATTTATTTATCTTTTTGGTGCCTAACATTCTGAAAAACACTCAAAAGACAGATTTCTTTTAAGGTCGTTTAATTTCCTCATATAGGAGGCTTTGAATGCACTTTACGGTTTGTTATATACCAGTCCGAAAATAAAACTAAAATTAACTTTTTTGATAATTTTCTTTTATCATATAATAGCCCGGAATTTCCCCAGAATTTTGGCATATCGGTATCTATGAAGATGATTAACAAAAAATTAAATAAATCCTATTTTTTCATTTTTTATTTATTTAGTTTTTATAAATAAAGAGAGTTATTTGTGGGTTTTAGCTTTTTAATACTTAAGGAACTTAAAAACACTCATAATACATATTTCTCGTAATGTCCTTTCGTTTCCCAAACATAAGGTTCTTTGCATGTATTTAAATACATGTTTTTGGTAATGTTATTCTTTTTGTCCATAAAACATGTTTTGCATGCATTTTAGCGTTTTGGTATGTAATGAGCTCAAAAACACCTAAAAGCAAGTTCTTGGTAAACGTTGGTTTTACTCCCATGTAATGTGATTGCCCTGCTTTTAAGTGGTTTATTGCCTAACACTCTTAAAAACACTCGAAAGACATTTTCTGGTAATATTATTTTTTTCCCGCATGGAATTTGGGGTTTTGGTAACTAAAAATGTGAAAAACACTCAAAATACAGGCATTTAGTAAGGTTGTTCTGTTTTTTTAATTAAAAGTGTTATTCATGAGCTTCAGTATTTTGGTATGTAAGAAACTTCTCTAATACACTCATTTGGTAAGGTAGTTCTGTTTCTCAATTAAAAGTGTTATTCATGAGTTTCAGCATTTTGGTGTGTAAGAAACTTCTTTATGTACACGAGTTTTTTGAGTTTTTTGCCTAGTGGTTCTTGTGAAACTATAAAACACTCATTATTAACATTTCTTGTAATGATTTTTTCTTTCCTAATATAGAGTGCGTTTCATCCATTTTCGAAATTTTTTGTTGGTAACAAGCTCAAAAACACATAAAAATATATCTTTTTTGGTAATGTTATTCTATTTCTTCATATTGGTTGGTTTGCATCCGTTTTAGCGTTTTTCTACATAAATCACTGAAAAGACACGTTTTCAGTAATATTGTTGAAATTGCTGAAAAAAAAACACTCAAAAGACAGATTTCTGGTAAATTCGAGTAATTTCTCCATATAGGTGGCTTTGCATGCACTTCAGGGTTTGGAACATAACTCCGGAAAAAAGCTAAGATTTGGTATCTCGGTACCTATGAAGATGAATAACAATTTTTTTTTCTCTATAAAGTATTATTTGTGAGTTTTAGCTTTTTGGTACTTAAGGAACTTAAAAACACTCATAATACATGATTTTCGTAATGTCCTTTTCTTTTACAAACATGGGGTTCTTTACATGTATTTAAGCGTTTTTATAGGTAACATGATCAAAAACACTCAAATTACATATTTTTCGTAATGTTATTCTGTTTCTCCATAAAGGGTATTTTTAATGCGTTTTAGCGTTTTGGTATGTAAGGAGTTAAAAAACACTTAAAGGCAAGTTCTTCGTAAAAGTTGGTTTTATTCCCAAGTAATGTGATTGTTCTGCTTTTTAGTGCTTTGTTGCATCACGCTCAAAAACACTCAAAAGACATTTTTCTGGTAATGTCATTTTTTTCCCACATAAAGCTAGTTTCGCATGTAATTTGGGAATTTCGTAACTATGAATGTGAAAAACACTCAAAATACACAATTTGGTAGGGTAGTTCTGTTTCTCGATTAAAAGTGTTTTTCATGCATTTCATCATTTTTGTATGTAAGAAACTTCTCTATATACACAATTTTTGCGTTTATTGCCTTGTGGTTCTTGTTAAACTATAAAACACTAATTATACACGTTTCTCATAATGTTCTTTTGTTTCCTAATATAGAGTGTTTTCCATCTATTTTTGCATTTTTTGTAGGTAACAAGCATAAAAACACTCAAAATATATCTTTTTGGTAATGTTATACTATATCTTCACATTGGTTGGTTTGCATCTGTTTTAGCTTTTTTCTTCGTAAATCTCTGAAAAGACTCGTTTTCAGTAATTTTGTTGAAATTAATTCTGGTACAGGTTTCTGGTAAAATTGTGTAATTTTCCCATATAGGTGGCTTTGCATGCACCTTAGGGTTTGGTACATAACTCCGGAAAAAAGCTAAAATTATTATTTTCTTTTTTATTTTTTTTCTTTACCTAATTTCCCTGAATTTTGCCAGAATTTTGGCATCTCGGTACCTATGAAGATGAATAACAAAAAAAAAATTGTATTCATTTATTTTATTTTTTTTCTCAATAAAGAGTGTTATTTGTGTATTTTATATTTTTGGTACGTAAGGAACCTAAAAACTCTCATAATACACAATTTTCGAAATATCCTTTCGTTTCAGAAACATAGGGTTCTTTGCATGTATTTTAGCGTTTTTTTTAGGTAACATGATCAAAAACACTTAAAATTCATGCTTTTGGTAATGTTATTTTGTTTTTCCATAAAGGGTGTTTTGCATGCGTTTTAGCGTTTTGTTATATAAGGAGTTAAAAACACTTAAAGGCACATTTTTGGTAAAAGTTGGTTTTATTCCCACGTAATGTGATTGTTCTGCTTTTTAGTGCTTTGTTGTATATCACGCTCTAAAACACTCACAAGACACTTTTCTGGTAATGTCATTTTTTTCCCACATAAAACTAATTTCACTTGTAATTTCGGATTTTCGTAACTAAGAATGTGAAAAACACTCAAAATACTCACATTTGGTAAGATAGTTCTGTTTCTCAATTAAAAGTCTTATTCATGAGTTTCAGCATTTTGGAATGTAAGAAACTTCTTTATATACACGAGTTTTTGCGTTTTTTGCCTTGTGGTTCTTGTGAAACTATAAAACACTCATTATACACGTTTCTCGTAATGTCCTTTTGCTTCCCAATATAGAGTGCTTTCCATCCATTTTTGCGTTTTTTGTAGGTAACAATTTAAAAAACACTCAAAATATACCTTTTTGGTAATGTTATTCTATTTCTTCATTTTGGTTGGTTTGCATCCGTTTTAGCGTTATTGTACGTAAAACTCCGAAAAGACACGTTTTCAGTAATTCTGTGTTGAATTCCCATATAGATTGACTTCCTTGGGTTTTATCGTGTTGGTTCCTAACATGCTGAAAAACACTCATAAGACAGTTTTTTGGCAAACAGGTTTAATTTTTCCATATAGGTGGCTTTGCATGCGCTTTAAGGGTTTGGTACATAACAGTCCGAAAAAAAAGCTAAATTTAACTTTTTTGATAATGTTCTTATTTCATATAATTTCCTGAACTTTGACCGAATTTTGGCACCTCGTTACCTGTGAATAGGAATATGAATGAAAAAAAAAATATCGTATTTTTTTATTTTTTTATTTATTTTTTTCTCAATAAAGAGTGTAATTTGTGGCTTTTAGCTTTTTCGTACTTAATGAACTTAAAAACACTCATAATACACTTTTCTCGTAATGTCCTTTCGTTTCCCAAAAATAGTGTTGTTTGCATGTACTTAAGCGTTTTTATTGGTAACATGATCAAAAACACTCAAAAAACATGTTTTTGGTAATGTCATTCTGTTTCACAATAAAGTGTATTTTGCATGCGTTTTAGTGTTTTGGTATATAAGGAGCTCAAAAACACTTATAAGCAAGTTCTTATTAAAAATTGGTTTTATTCCAGTGTAATGTCATTGCCCTGCTTTTTAGTGCTTTATTACCTAACACGCTCAAAAACACTCAACAGACATTTTTCTGGTAATGTTATTTTTTTCCCACATAAAGGGTTCGCATGGAATTTGGGGTTTTGGTAACTAAGAATGTGAAAAGCACTCAAAATACACTTTTAGTAAGATTGTTCTGTTTCTCAATTAAGAGTGTTGTTCATGAGTTTCAGCATTTTGGTATCTAGGAAACTTCTTCATATACACTAGTTTTTGCATTTTTTGCCTTGTGGTTCTTTTGAACTATTAAACAATTATTATACACTTTTCTTGCAATGTCCTTTTCTTTCCCATTATAGAGTGCTTTGCATCAATTTTCTTGTTTTTTTTTATAGGTAACAAGCTAAAAAACACTCAAAATATACCTTTTTGGTAATGTTTTTCTATTTCTTTATATTGGTTTGTTTGCATCCGTTTTAGCGTTTTTCTACGTAAAACGCTGAGAAGACACGTTTTCAGTAATTTTTTTTTTTAATTCCCATATAGAGTGAGTTCCTTATTATTTATTGTTTTCGTGCCTAACATGCTGAAGAACACTCAAAAGAGAGATTTCTGATAAGGTCGTTAAATTTCCTCATATAGGAGGCTTTAATGCACTTTAGTGTTGATAATATTCTTTTATCATATAAATGCGCTGAATTTTTACCAGAATTTTGGCATCTCGGTACCTATGAAGATAAATATTTTTATTTTTTTTTTATTTATTTATTTATTTTTTCTCAATGAAGAGTGCTATTTATGGGATTTACCTTTTTGGTACTTAAGGAACTTAAAAACACTCATAATACGCGTTTCTTGTAATGTCCTTTCGTTTCCTAAACAAAAGGTTCTTTGCATGTATTTAAGCGTTTTTATAGATAACATGATCAAAAACACTCAAAATACTAGGTTTTGGTAATGTTATTCTGTTTCTCCATAAAGTGTGTTTTGCATGCGTTTTAGCAGTTTTGTATATAAGGAGCTGAAAAACACTTATGGCAAGTTCTTAGTAAAAAATGACTATATTCCAATGTAATGTGATTGCCCTGCTTTTGAGTGGTTTATTACGTATCACGCTGAAAAACACTCAAAAGACACTTTTCTGGTAATTTCATTTTTTTTTTTCCCACAAAGCTATTTTTGCATGTAATTTGGGGTTTTTGGTAACTAAGAATGTGAAAAGCACTTAAAATCCACGCATTTAGTAAGGTTGTTCTGTTTCTCAATTAAGAGTGTTATTCATAAGTTTCAGCATTTTGATATCTAGGAAATCTCTCCATATACACGAGTTTTTGCGTTGTTTGCTTTTTCATTCTTTTGAACTATAAAACACTCATTATACACTTTTCTTGCAATGTCCTCTTGTTTCCCAATATAGAGTGCTTTGCATCAATTTTCGCGTTTTTTTAGGTAAAAAGATCAAAAACACTCAAAATATACCTTTTTGGAAACGTTTTTCTATTTCTTAATATTGGTTGGTTTGGATCCGCTTTAACGTTTTTCTACGTAAAACACTAAGAAGACACGTTTTCTGTAAGTTTGTTTTGGATTCCCATATAGAGTGAGTTCCTTATCATTTATCGTCTCGGTGCCTAACATGCTAAAAAACACACAAAACACAGATTTCTGGTAAGATCGTTTAATTTCCTCATAATGAAGGCTTTGCATGCACTTTAGGGTTTGGTACATAAGTCCGAACAAAAAAAGCTGAAATTAACTTTTTTGATAATATTCTTTTATCACATAATTGCCCTGAATTTTCCCAGAATTTTGGCATCTCGGTACCTATGAAAATGAATAACAAAAAAAAAAAAAAAAAATCATTTATTTTTTTATTATTTATTTTTTTAAGAAAGTGTTATTTGTGGATTTTAGCTTTTTGGTACTAAAGGAACTTAAAAAAACACTCATAATACATGTTTCTCGTAATGTCCTTTCGTTTCCCAAATATAAGGTTCTTTGCATGTATTTAAGCGTTTTTATAAATAACATGATCAAAAACACTGAAAATACATGTATTTGGTAATGTTTTTCTGTTTCTCCATTAAATGTATTTTCCATGCGTTTTACCGTTTTGGTATATAAGGAGCTCAAAAACACTTAAAGGCATGTTCTTGGTAAAATTAGATTTTATTCCCATGTAATGTGATTGCCCTGGCTTTTAGTGCTTTATTTTCATAACACGCTCAAAAAACACTAAAAAGACATGCAAAGCCTCCCATGTGAGGAAATTAAAGACACATTTTCAGTAATATTCTTTAAATTGCTGAAAACACCCAAAGACACGTTTCTTGTAAAGTCGTGTAATTTCCCCATATAGGTGGCTTTGCATGCACTTCCGGGTTTCGTACATAACTCCGGAAAAAGCTAAAATCATTTTTTTTTATGTTTTTTTTTCACATAATTTCCCTGAATTTTCTCAAAATTTTGGCATCTCGTTACCTATGAAGATGAATAACAAAGAAAATATATATATTTTTAATTATATTTTCTCTATAAAGAGTGTTATTTGTGGGTTTTAGATTTTTGGTACTAAGGAACTTAAAAATATTCATAATACACGATTTTCGTAATGTCCTTTCGTTTCACAAACATAGGGTTCTTTGCATGTATTTAAGCGATTTTATAGGTAACATGATCAAAAACAATCAAAATACATGTTTTTGGTAATGTTATTCTGTTTCTTCATAAAGGTTGTTTTGCATGCGTTTAGCGTTTTGGTATGTAAGGAGTTAAAAAACACTTAAAGGCAAGTTCTTCGTAAAATTTGGTTTTATTCCAATGTAATGTGAATGTTCTGCTTTTTAGCTTTTTGTTGCATATAACGCTCAAAAACACTCAAAAGACACTTTTCTGGTAATGTCATTTTTTCCCCCATAAAGGTAGTTTTGCATGTAATTTGGGATTTTCGTAACTAAGAATGTGAAAAACACTCAAAATACACACATTTGGTAAGGTAGTTCTGTTTTTCAATTAAAAGTGTTATTCATGAGTTTTAGCGTTTTGGTATGTTAGAAACTTCTCTATATACACGAGTTTTTGCGTTTTTTGCATTGTGGTTCTTGTGAAACTATAAAACACTCATTATACACGCTTCTCGTAATGTCCTTTTGCTTCCCAATATAGAGTGCTTTCCATCCATTTCCGCGTTTTTTGTAGGTAAAAAGCTAAAAAACACTTTTTGGTAATGTTATTCTATTTCTTCATATTTGTTGGTTTGCATCCGTTTCAGCGTTTTTCTACGTAAAACACTGAAAAGACACGTTTTCAGTAATTTTGTTTTGGATTCACATATTGACTGACTTCCATATTATTTATCGTTTTGGTGCCTAACATGCTGGAAAACACTGAAAAGATAGGTTTCTGATAAACTCGTTTAACTTCCTTATATAGGTGGCATGCATTTTAGAGTTTGGAACATAAAAATCCGAAAAAGAGCTATAATTGACTTTTTTTGATAATATTCTTTTTTCCACATAAATTCCCTGAATTTTGGCAGTATTTTGGCATCTCGGTACCTATGAAAATCAATATAAAAAAAGCTATTTTTTATTTTTTATTTTTTTCTCTCTAAAGAGTGTTATCTATGGGTTTTAACGTTTTGTTACTTAAGGAATTTAAAAACGGTCCTAATACACGTTTCTCGTGATGTCCTTTCGTTTCCCAAACATAGGGTTCTTTGCATGTATTTAAGCGTTTTTATAGATAACATTATCAAAAGGACTTAAAACAGATGTTTTTAGTAATGTTATTCTGTTTCTCCATTGAGGAGTTTTTTGCATGCGTTTTGGTTTGTAAGGAGGTCAAAAACACTTTAAGGGAAGTTGAAGTTGGTTTTATTCCCATGTAATGTGATTGCCCTGTTTTTTTTTTTTTTTTTTTTATATATAATTTATTGCCTAAAACGCTCAAAAACACTCAAAAGACACTTCTGGTAATGTCATTTTTTTTCCAACATAGATTCGCGTTCTATTTGGGGTTTTGCTAACTAAGAATGTTAAAAACACTCAAAATACACGCATTTGGTAAGGTTGTTCTGTTTCTCAATTAATATTGTTATTTATGAGTTTCAGCATATTGGTATCTAAGAAACTTCTATATATACACGAATTTTTTGCGTTTTTTGCCTTGTAGTTCTTGTGAACCACAAGTTCTTTTGCTCAAAAATAATAAGACACTCATTATACACGTTTCTCGTAATGTCCTTTTGTTTCCCAATAGGGAGTGCTTTGCATCCATTTTCGAGTTTTTTGTAGGTAACAAGCTCAAAAACACTCAAAATGTACCTTTTTGGTAATGTAGTTTTATTTCTTCTTATTGGTTGGTTTGCATCCGTTTAAGCGTTTTTCTACGTAAAACACCGAAAAGACACGTTTTCAGTAATTTTGTTTTAGATTCCCATATAGAGTGACGCATGTTATTTACCGTTATGGTGCCTAACAAGCTGAAAAACACTCATAAGACAGTTTTCTGGCAAAGACGTTTAATTTCCCCAAATAGGTGGCTTTGCATACACTTTAGGGTTTGGTACATAACAGTACGAAAAAAAAAGCTAAAATTAACTTTTTTGATTATTGACTCATAATTTCCTGAATTTTGCCCAAATTTTTCCAAAAACATGCAAAATGTATATTTTTGGTAATGTTATTCTCTTTCTCCATAAAGTGTGTTTTGCATGCGTTTTAGCGTTTTGGTACATATGGAGCTGAAAACACTTAAAGGCAAGTTCTTCGTAAAAATTTATTTTATTGCCATGTAAAGTGATTCCCCTGCTTTTTAGTGCTCTATTCCCTATCACGCTCAAAAACACTCAATAGACACTTTTCTCGTAATGTCATTTTTTTTCCCACATAAAGCTGGTTTCCCATGCAATTTGGGATTTTGGTAACTAAGAATGTGAAAAGCACTCAAAATACACGCATTTATTAAAGTTGTTCTCTTTCTCAATTAAGAGTGTTATTCATGAGTTTCAGCATTTTGGTATCTAGGTAACTTTTCCATATACACGAGTTTTTGCGTTTCTTGCCTTTTGGTTCTTTTGAACTATGAAACATTAATTATACACTTTTCTCGCAATGTCCTTTTTTTTTCCCAATATAAAGTACTTTTTTTTTTTTTATCAATTTTCGCGTTTTTTTATAGGTAACAAGCTCAAAAACACTCAAAATATATCTTTTTGGTAATGTTTTTCTACTTTTTGATATTGGTTGGTTTGCATTCTTTTTAGCGTCTTTCTACGTAAAACACTGAGAAGACAAGTTTTCAGTAATTTTGTTTTGGTTTGCCATGTAGAGTGAGTTCCTTATTATTGATCGTTTTGTTGCCTAACATGCTGAAAAACACTCAAAACACAGATTTCTAGTAAGGTCGTTTAATTTCCTCATATAGGAGGCTTTGCATGTACTTTACTGTTTCGTACATAACAGTCCGAAAAAAGGCTAATATCAACTTTTTTGATAATATTCTCTTATCATATAATTGCCCTAATTTTTCCCAGAATTTTGGCATCTCGGTACCTATGAAGGTGAATAACAAAAAAAAAAAAAGAGTCCTTTTATTTATTATTTTTTATTTTTTATTTTTTTCTAAATAACGAGTGTTATTTGTGGGTTTTAGCTTGATATTACTTAAGGAACTTAAAAACACTCATAATACACGTTTCTCGTAATGTCCTTACGATTCCCAAACATAAGGTTCTTTGCATGTATTTAAGCATTTTTATGGATAACATTATCAAAAACACTCAAAATACATGTTTTTGGTAATGTTATTCTGTTTCTCCATAAAGTTTGTTTTCCATACGTTTTAGCGGTTTGGTATGTGAGGAGCTCAAAAACACGTATTGGCAAGTTCTTGGTAAAAATTGGTTTTATTCCAATGTAATGTGATTGCCCTGCTATTTAGTACTTCATTGCCTAACATGCTGAAAAACAATTAAAACACACTTCTGGTAATGTCATTTTTTTCCATCATAAAGGTAGGTTCGCATGCTATTTAGGGTATTGCTAACTAGGAATATGAAAAACACTCAAAATACATGCATTTGCTAAGGTTGTTCTGTTTCTCAATTAAGATTGTTATTCATGAGTTTCGGCATTTTTGTATCTAAGAAACTTCTTTATATACACGAGATTTTGCGTTTTTTTTACGTAAAACACTGAGAAGATACATTTTTCAGCAATTTTGTTTTGGCTTCCCATATAGAGTGAGTTCCTTATTATTTATCGTTTTGGTGCCTAACATGCTGAAAAACACTCAAAAGACAGATTTCTGGTAAGGTCGTTTAATTTCCTCATATAGGAGGCTTTGCATGCAGTTTAGGGTTTGGTACATAACATTCCGAAAAAAAAGGTAAAATTAACTTTTTTGATAATATTCTTTGGTTCATAAAATTTTCCTGAATTTTCCCAGAATTTTGGCATCTCGGTACGTATGAAGATGAAAATAAAAAAAATCCTATTTTTTTTCTAAATAAAGAGTGTTATTTGTGGGTTTTAGCTTTTTGGTACTTAGGGAACTTAAAAAAAAAACACTCATAATCCACGTTTATCGTAATGTCCTTCTGTGTCCCAAACATAATGTTCTTTGCATGTATTTAAGCGTTTTTTAGAGATAACATGATAAAAAACACCCAAATTACATGTTTTTGGTAATATTATTCTGTTTCTCCATAAAGTTTGTTTTGCATGCGTTTTAGCGGTTTTGTATATAAGGAGCTCAAAAACATTTAAAGGCAAGTTCTTTGTAAAAATTGTTTTTTTTTTCCAATGAAAAGTGATTGCCCTGCTTTTTAGTGCTTTATTGCCTATCTTGCTCAAAAACATTTAAAGGACATTTTTCTAGAAATGTCATGTTTTCCCATATAAATCTGGTTTCGCATGAAATTTGCATTTTTAGTAACTAAGAATATGAAAAACACTCAAAACACACGAATTTGGTAAGGTTGTTCTGTTTCTCAATTAAGAGTGTTCTTCATGAGTTTCATCATTTTGGTATCTAGGAAACTTTTCCATATACACGTGTTTATGCGTTTTTTGCCTTGTTCTTTTGAACTATAATACACTCATTATACACTTTTCTCGCAATGTCCCTCTGTTTCCCAATATAGAGTGCTTTGTATCAATTTTAGCATTTTTTTGTAGGTAAGAAGCTCAAAAACACTCAAAATATACCTTTTTGGTAATGTTTTTTCTATTTCTTGATATTGGTTGGTTTGCATCCATTTTAGCGTTTTTCTACGTAAAACACTGGGAAGACACGTTTTCAGTAATTTTGTTTTGGATTCCCATATAAAGTGAGTTCCTTATTTATTTATCTTTTTGGTGCCTAACATTCTGAAAAACACTCAAAAGACAGATTTCTTTTAAGGTCGTTTAATTTCCTCATATAGGAGGCTTTGAATGCACTTTACGGTTTGTTATATACCAGTCCGAAAATAAAACTAAAATTAACTTTTTTGATAATTTTCTTTTATCATATAATAGCCCGGAATTTCCCCAGAATTTTGGCATATCGGTATCTATGAAGATGATTAACAAAAAATTAAATAAATCCTATTTTTTTCATTTTTTATTTATTTAGTTTTTATAAATAAAGAGAGTTATTTGTGGGTTTTAGCTTTTTAATACTTAAGGAACTTAAAAACACTCATAATACATATTTCTCGTAATGTCCTTTCGTTTCCCAAACATAAGGTTCTTTGCATGTATTTAAATACATGTTTTTGGTAATGTTATTCTTTTTGTCCATAAAACGTGTTTTGCATGCATTTTAGCGTTTTGGTATGTAATGAGCTCAAAAACACCTAAAAGCAAGTTCTTGGTAAACGTTGGTTTTACTCCCATGTAATGTGATTGCCCTGCTTTTAAGTGGTTTATTGCCTAACACTCTTAAAAACACTCGAAAGACATTTTCTGGTAATATTATTTTTTTCCCGCATGGAATTTGGGGTTTTGGTAACTAAAAATGTGAAAAACACTCAAAATACAGGCATTTAGTAAGGTTGTTCTGTTTTTTTAATTAAAAGTGTTATTCATGAGCTTCAGTATTTTGGTATGTAAGAAACTTCTCTAATACACTCATTTGGTAAGGTAGTTCTGTTTCTCAATTAAAAGTGTTATTCATGAGTTTCAGCATTTTGGTGTGTAAGAAACTTCTTTATGTACACGAGTTTTTTGAGTTTTTTGCCTAGTGGTTCTTGTGAAACTATAAAACACTCATTATTAACATTTCTTGTAATGATTTTTTTCTTTCCTAATATAGAGTGCGTTTCATCCATTTTCGAAATTTTTTGTTGGTAACAAGCTCAAAAACACATAAAAATATATCTTTTTTGGTAATGTTATTCTATTTCTTCATATTGGTTGGTTTGCATCCGTTTTAGCGTTTTTCTACATAAATCACTGAAAAGACACGTTTTCAGTAATATTGTTGAAATTGCTGAAAAAAAAAACACTCAAAAGACAGATTTCTGGTAAATTCGAGTAATTTCTCCATATAGGTGGCTTTGCATGCACTTCAGGGTTTGGAACATAACTCCGGAAAAAAGCTAAGATTTGGTATCTCGGTACCTATGAAGATGAATAACAATTTTTTTTTCTCTATAAAGTATTATTTGTGAGTTTTAGCTTTTTGGTACTTAAGGAACTTAAAAACACTCATAATACATGATTTTCGTAATGTCCTTTTCTTTTACAAACATGGGGTTCTTTACATGTATTTAAGCGTTTTTATAGGTAACATGATCAAAAATACTCAAATTACATATTTTTCGTAATGTTATTCTGTTTCTCCATAAAGGGTATTTTTAATGCGTTTTAGCGTTTTGGTATGTAAGGAGTTAAAAAACACTTAAAGGCAAGTTCTTCGTAAAAGTTGGTTTTATTCCCAAGTAATGTGATTGTTCTGCTTTTTAGTGCTTTGTTGCATCACGCTCAAAAACACTCAAAAGACATTTTTCTGGTAATGTCATTTTTTTCCCACATAAAGCTAGTTTCGCATGTAATTTGGGAATTTCGTAACTATGAATGTGAAAAACACTCAAAATACACAATTTGGTAGGGTAGTTCTGTTTCTCGATTAAAAGTGTTTTTCATGCATTTCATCATTTTTGTATGTAAGAAACTTCTCTATATACACAATTTTTGCGTTTATTGCCTTGTGGTTCTTGTTAAACTATAAAACACTAATTATACACGTTTCTCATAATGTTCTTTTGTTTCCTAATATAGAGTGTTTTCCATCTATAAAAACACTCAAAATATATCTTTTTGGTAATGTTACACTATATCTTCACATTGGTTGGTTTGCATCTGTTTTAGCTTTTTTCTTCGTAAATCTCTGAAAAGACTCGTTTTCAGTAATTTTGTTGAAATTAATTCTGGTACATGTTTCTGGTAAAATTGTGTAATTTTCCCATATAGGTGGCTTTGCATGCACCTTAGGGTTTGGTACATAACTCCGGAAAAAAGCTAAAATTATTATTTTTTTTTTATTTTTTTTCTTTACCTAATTTCCCTGAATTTTGCCAGAATTTTGGCATCTCGGTACCTATGAAGATGAATAACAAAAAAAAAATTGTATTCATTTATTTTATTTTTTTTCTCAATAAAGAGTGTTATTTGTGTATTTTATATTTTTGGTACGTAAGGAACCTAAAAACTCTCATAATACACAATTTTCGAAATATCCTTTCGTTTCAGAAACATAGGGTTCTTTGCATGTATTTTAGCGTTTTTTTTAGGTAACATGATCAAAAACACTTAAAATTCATGCTTTTGGTAATGTTATTTTGTTTTTCCATAAAGGGTGTTTTGCATGCGTTTTAGCGTTTTGTTATATAAGGAGTTAAAAACACTTAAAGGCATATTTTTGGTAAAAGTTGGTTTTATTCCCACGTAATGTGATTGTTCTGCTTTTTAGTGCTTTGTTGTATATCACGCTCTAAAACACTCACAAGACACTTTTCTGGTAATGTCATTTTTTTCCCACATAAAACTAATTTCACTTGTAATTTCGGATTTTCGTAACTAAGAATGTGAAAAACACTCAAAATACTCACATTTGGTAAGATAGTTCTGTTTCTCAATTAAAAAGTCTTATTCATGAGTTTCAGCATTTTGGAATGTAAGAAACTTCTTTATATACACGAGTTTTTGCGTTTTTTGCCTTGTGGTTCTTGTGAAACTATAAAACACTCATTATACACGTTTCTCGTAATGTCCTTTTGCTTCCCAATATAGAGTGCTTTCCATCCATTTTTGCGTTTTTTGTAGGTAACAATTTAAAAAACACTCAAAATATACCTTTTTGGTAATGTTATTCTATTTCTTCATTTTGGTTGGTTTGCATCCGTTTTAGCGTTATTGTACGTAAAACTCCGAAAAGACACGTTTTCAGTAATTCTGTGTTGAATTCCCATATAGATTGACTTCCTTGGGTTTTATCGTGTTGGTTCCTAACATGCTGAAAAACACTCATAAGACAGTTTTTTGGCAAACAGGTTTAATTTTTCCATATAGGTGGCTTTGCATGCGCTTTAGGGGTTTGGTACATAACAGTCCGAAAAAAAAGCTAAATTTAACTTTTTTGATAATGTTCTTATTTCATATAATTTCCTGAACTTTGACCGAATTTTGGCACCTCGTTACCTGTGAATAGGAATATGAATGAAAAAAAAATATCGTATTTTTTTTATTTTTTTATTTATTTTTTTCTCAATAAAGAGTGTAATTTGTGGCTTTTAGCTTTTTCGTACTTAATGAACTTAAAAACACTCATAATACACTTTTCTCGTAATGTCCTTTCGTTTCCCAAAAATAGTGTTGTTTGCATGTACTTAAGCGTTTTTATTGGTAACATGATCAAAAACACTCAAAAAACATGTTTTTGGTAATGTCATTCTGTTTCACAATAAAGTGTATTTTGCATGCGTTTTAGTGTTTTGGTATATAAGGAGCTCAAAAACACTTATAAGCAAGTTCTTATTAAAAATTGGTTTTATTCCAGTGTAATGTCATTGCCCTGCTTTTTAGTGCTTTATTACCTAACACGCTCAAAAACACTCAACAGACATTTTTCTGGTAATGTTATTTTTTTCCCACATAAAGGGTTCGCATGGAATTTGGGGTTTTGGTAACTAAGAATGTGAAAAGCACTCAAAATACACACTTTTAGTAAGATTGTTCTGTTTCTCAATTAAGAGTGTTGTTCATGAGTTTCAGCATTTTGGTATCTAGGAAACTTCTTCATATACACTAGTTTTTGCATTTTTTACCTTGTGGTTCTTTTGAACTATTAAACAATTATTATACACTTTTCTTGCAATGTCCTTTTCTTTCCCATTATAGAGTGCTTTGCATCAATTTTCTTGTTTTTTTTTTATAGGTAACAAGCTCAAAAACACTCAAAATATACCTTTTTGGTAATGTTTTTCTATTTCTTTATATTGGTTTGTTTGCATCCGTTTTAGCGTTTTTCTACGTAAAACGCTGAGAAGACACGTTTTCAGTAATTTTTTTATTTAATTCCCATATAGAGTGAGTTCCTTATTATTTATTGTTTTCGTGCCTAACATGCTGAAGAACACTCAAAAGAGAGATTTCTGATAAGGTCGTTAAATTTCCTCATATAGGAGGCTTTAATGCACTTTAGTGTTTGGTACATAAGTCCCCCCCAAAAAAGCTAAAATTAACTTTTTTGATAATATTCTTTTATCATATAAATGCGCTGAATTTTTACCAGAATTTTGGCATCTCGGTACCTATGAAGATAAATAAATTTTTTTTTTTTATTTATTTATTTATTTTTTCTCAATGAAGAGTGCTATTTATGGGATTTACCTTTTTGGTACTTAAGGAACTTAAAAACACTCATAATACGCGTTTCTTGTAATGTCCTTTCGTTTCCTAAACAAAAGGTTCTTTGCATGTATTTAAGCGTTTTTATAGATAACATGATCAAAAACACTCAAAATACTAGGTTTTGGTAATGTTATTCTGTTTCTCCATAAAGTGTGTTTTGCATGCGTTTTAGCAGTTTTGTATATAAGGAGCTGAAAAACACTTATGGCAAGTTCTTAGTAAAAAATGACTATATTCCAATGTAATGTGATTGCCCTGCTTTTGAGTGGTTTATTACGTATCACGTTGAAAAACACTCAAAAGACACTTTTCTGGTAATTTCATTTTTTTTTTCCCACAAAGCTATTTTTGCATGTAATTTGGGGTTTTTGGTAACTAAGAATATGAAAAGCACTTAAAATCCACGCATTTAGTAAGGTTGTTCTGTTTCTCAATTAAGAGTGTTATTCATAAGTTTCAGCATTTTGATATCTAGGAAATCTCTCCATATACACGAGTTTTTGCGTTGTTTGCTTTTTCATTCTTTTGAACTATAAAACACTCATTATACACTTTTCTTGCAATGTCCTCTTGTTTCCCAATATAGAGTGCTTTGCATCAATTTTCGCGTTTTTTTAGGTAAAAAGATCAAAAACACTCAAAATATACCTTTTTGGAAACGTTTTTCTATTTCTTAATATTGGTTGGTTTGGATCCGCTTTAACGTTTTTCTACGTAAAACACTGAGAAGACACGTTTTCTGTAAGTTTGTTTTGGATTCCCATATAGAGTGAGTTCCTTATCATTTATCGTCTCGGTGCCTAACATGCTAAAAAACACACAAAACACAGATTTCTGGTAAGATCGTTTAATTTCCTCATAATGAAGGCTTTGCATGCACTTTAGGGTTTGGTACATAAGTCCGAACAAAAAAAGCTGAAATTAACTTTTTTGATAATATTCTTTTATCACATAATTGCCCTGAATTTTCCCAGAATTTTGGCATCTCGGTACCTATGAAAATGAATAACAAAAAAAAAAAAAAAATCATTTATTTTTTTATTATTTATTTTTTTAAGAAAGTGTTATTTGTGGATTTTAGCTTTTTGGTACTAAAGGAACTTAAAAAAAACACTCATAATACATGTTTCTCGTAATGTCCTTTCGTTTCCCAAATATAAGGTTCTTTGCATGTATTTAAGCGTTTTTATAAATAACATGATCAAAAACACTGAAAATACATGTATTTGGTAATGTTTTTCTGTTTCTCCATTAAATGTATTTTCCATGCGTTTTACCGTTTTGGTATATAAGGAGCTCAAAAACACTTAAAGGCATGTTCTTGGTAAAATTAGATTTTATTCCCATGTAATGTGATTGCCCTGGCTTTTAGTGCTTTATTTTCATAACACGCTCAAAAAACACTAAAAAGACATGCAAAGCCTCCCATGTGGGAAATTAAAGACCTTACCAGAAATCTGTCTTTTGAGTGTTTTTCAGCTTGTTAGGCACCAAAAAGAAAAATAATATGGAACTCACTCTATGTGGGAATCCAAATAAAAAATTACTGAAAATGTGTCTTCTCAGTGTTTTACGTAGAAAAAACGCTAAAATTGATGCAAACCAACCAATATCAAGAAGCAGAAAAAACAAAATGTATATTTTGAGTGTTTTTGAGCTTGTTACCTACAAAAAAAAAAAAAAAACGCAAAAAATTGATACAAAGCACTCTATATTGGAAAACAAAGGGACATTGCGAGAAAAGTGTATAATGAATATTTTATAGTTTAAAAAAACACAAGGCAAAAAACGCAAAAACTCGTGTATATGGAGATGTTTCCTAGATACCAAAATGCTGAAACTCATGAATAACACTCTTAATTGAGAAACAGAACAACCTTACTAAATGCGTGTCAAAAACACTAAAAGGCAAGTTCTTCGTAAAAGTTGGTTTTATTCCCATGTAATGTGATTGCTCTGCTTTTTAGTACTTTATTGCCTAACAGTCTCAAAAAACACTCAGACACTTTTCTGGAAATGTCATTTTCCCATATAAAGCTAGTTTCGCATGGAATTTGGGATTCTGGTAACTAAGAATGTAAAAAAACACTCAAAATACACGCATTCAGTAAGGTTGCTCTGTTTCTTGGTTAAGAAAGTTATTCATGAGTTTCAGCATTTTGGTATCTTGGAAACTTCTCCACACATACGAGTTTTTGCGTTTTTTGCCTTGTGATTCTGGTGAAACTATAAAAAACTCATTATACACGTTTTTCGTTATGTGCTTTTTTTTCCAAATATACAGTGCTTTCCATCCATTTTTGTGTTTTTTTTTTATGTAACAAGATCAAACACACACAAAATATACTTTTCTGGTAATATTATTCTATTTTTTCATATTGGTTGGTTTGCATCAGTTTTAGCGTGTTTCTACGTAAATCTTTTAAAAGACACGTTTTCAGTAATGTTGTTTTGGATTTCCATATAGAGTGACTTTCATATTATCTATCGTTTTGGTACCTAACATGCGAAAAAACACTCAAAAGACAGGTTTCTTGTTGTTAAATTTCCCCAGATAGGTGGCTTTGCATACACTTTATGGTTTGGTACATAACTCCGAAAAAAGGTAAAATTATCTTTTTCGATAATGTTCTTTTTTCCACATAATTTCCCTGAATTTTGGTAGAATTTTGGCATCTTGGTACCTATGAACATCAACAACAAAAAAATAAAAATGCTATTTTTTTTTTCTCTATAATGAGTGTTATTTGTAGGATTTAACGTTTTGGTACTTAAGAAACTTAAAAACATTCATAATACATATTTCTCGTAATGTCCTTTCGTTTCCCAAATATAGGGATCTTTGCATGTATTTAAGTGTTTTTATAGGTAACATGATAAAAAAACACTCAAAAACACTTCTTTTAAGGTAATGTTATTCTGCTTCTCCATAAAGGAGTGTTTTGCATGCGTTTTAGCGATTTGTTATGTAAGGAGCTGAAAAACACTTCAAGGCAAGTTCTTGGTAAAAGTTGGTTGTATTCCAATGTAATATGATTGCCCTGCTTTTTAGTGCCTTATTGCCTAACACGTTCAAAAACACTCAAAAGACACTTCTGGTAATGTCAGTTTTTTTCACACATAAAGCTAGTTTCGCATGCTATTTGGGGTTTTGCTAAGAATGTGAAAAAAAACACTCAAAATACATGCATTTGGTAATGTTGTTCTGTTTCTCAATTAATATTGTTATTCAAGAGTTTAAGCATTTTGGTATCCAAGAAACTTCTTTATATACACGAGTTTTTGCGTTTTTTGCCTTGTGGTTCTTGTGAACCACAAGTTCTTTTGCTCAAAATAATAAAACACTCATTATACACGTTTCTCGTAATGTCCTTTTGTTTCCCAATAGGGAGTGCCTTGCATCCATTTTCGCGTTTTTTGTAGGTAACAAGGTCAAAAACACTCAAAATGTACCTTTTTGGTAATGTTATTTTATTTCTTCCTATTGGTTGGTTTGCATCCGTTTTAGTGTTTTTCTACGGAAAACACCGAAAAGACACGTTTTCAGTAATTTTGTTTTAGATTCCCATATAGAGTGACTTGCATGTTATTTACCGTTATGGTGCCTAACAAGTTGAAAAACACTTATAACACAGTTTTCTGGCAAAGACGTTTAATTTCCCCATATAGGTGTCTTTGCATGCACTTTAGGGTTTGGTACATAACAGTACGAAAAAAAAAAAGAAGCTGAATTTAACTTTTTTGATAATGTTCTTATTTCACATAATTTCTTGAATTTTGCCCAAATTTTGGCATCTCGGTACCTGTGAAGATGAAAAAGAAAGAAAAAAAATATCGTATTTTTTTTTTTTTTTTTTCTCAATAAAGAGTGTTATTCGTGGCTTTTAGCATTTTGATAAATAATGATCTTAAAAACACTCGTAATACACGTTTCTCGCAATGTCCTTTAATTTCCTAAAAATAGGGTTCTTTGCATGCATTTAAGCGTTTTTATTGGTAACATGATCAAAAACACTCAAAATATATGTTTTTGGTAATGCTATTCTCTTTCTCAATAAAGTGTGTTTTGCATGCGTTTTAGCGTTTTGGTATATGAGGAGCTCAAAACACTTAAAGGCAAGTTCTTGGTAAAAATTGATTTTTAATTTCCTAAAAATAGGGTTCTTTGCATGTATTTAAGTGTTTTTATTGGTAACATGATCAAAAACACTCAAAATATATGTTTTTGGTAATGCTATTCTCTTTTTCAATAAAGTGTGTTTTGCATGCGTTTTAGCGTTTTGGTATATAAGGAGCTCAAAACACTTAAAGGCAAGTTCTTGGTAAAAATTGATTTTATTGACATGTAAATTGATTCCCATGCTTTTTAGTGCTTTATTGCCTATCAAGCTCAAAAACACTCAAAAGACACTTTTCTGGTAATGTCATTTTTTTTCCCACATAAAGCTGGTTTCGCATGCAATTTGGGATTTTGGTAACTAAGAATGTCAAAAACACTCAAAATACACGCATTCAGTAAAGTTGTTCTGTTTCTCAATTAAGAGTGTTATTCAGGTTTTTCATCATTTTGGTATCTAGGAAACTTCTCCATATACACGAGTTTTTGCGTTTTTTGCCTTGTGGTTCTTTTAAACTATAAAACATTCATTATACACTTTTCTCGCAATGTCCCTTTGTTTTCCAATATACAGTACACTGTAGAGTGCTTTGTATCAATTTTCGCGTTTTTTTTTTTTTTTAAGGTAACAACCTCGTAAACACTCAAAATATACCTTTTTGGTAATGTTTTTCTACTTCTTGATATTTGTTGGTTTCTATCCGTTTTAGCGTTTTTCTACGCAAAACACTGAGAAGACACGTTTCCAGTTATTTTGTTTTGGTTTGCCATATAGAGTGAGTTCCATATTATTTATCGTTTTGGTGCCTAACATGCTGAAAAACATTCAAAACACAGATTTCTAGTAAGGTCGTTTAATTTCCTCATATGGGAGGCTTTGAGTGCACTTTAGTGTTTGGTACATAACAGTCCGAAAAAAAGCTAATATCAACTTTTTTTTTATAATATTCTCTTATCTTATAATTGTCCTAATTTTTCCCGGAATTTTGGCATCTCGGTATCTATGAAGGTGAATAATAAAAAAAGAAAAGAAAAACCTTTCATTTATTTTTTTATTTTTTATTTTTTTTCGAATTAACGAATGTTATTTGTGGGTTTTAGCTTTTTGGTACTTAAGGAACTTAAAAACACTCATAATACACGTTTCTCGTAATGTCCTTACGTTTCCCAAACATAAGGTTCTTTGCATGTATTTAAGTGTTATTATAGATAACATTATCAAAAACACTCAAAATACATCTTTTTGTTAATGTTATTCTGGTTCTCCATAAAGTTTGTTTTGCATGCGTTTTAGCGGTTTAGTATATAAGGAGCTCAAAAACACTGAAAGGCAAATTCTTGATAAAAATTGGTTTTATTGAAATGTAATGTAATTGCCCTGCTTTTTAGTGCTTTATTGCCTGTCAGGCTCAAAAACACTCAAAAGACATCTTTCTCGTAATGTCATTTTTTTCTCACATAAAGCTGGTTTCGCATGCAATTTAGGGTTTTGGTAACTAAGAATGTGAAAAGCTCTCAAAATACACGCATTTAGTAAGGTTGTTCTATTTTTCAATTAGGAATGTTATTCATGATTTTAAGCATTTTGGTATCTAAGAAACTTCTCCATATCCGCAAGTGTTTGCGTTTTTTCCCTTTTGGTTCTTTTGAACTGTGAAACACTCATTATATAATTTTCTTGCAATGTCCATTTATTTCCTAATATAGAGTGCTTTGCATCAATTTTTTGCGTTTTTTGTAGGTAATAAGCTCAAAAACACTCAAAATATACCTTTTTGGTAATGTTTTTTTTATTTTTTTATATTGGTTAGTTTGCATCCATTTTAGCGTTTTTCTACGTAAAACACTGAGAAGACACGTTTTCAGTAGATTTTTTTTTTCCCATATAAAAGTGATTCCCCTATAAAGTGAGTTATTTATTTATCGTTTTGGTGCCTAAAATTCTGAAAAACACTCAAAAGACAGATTTCTTTTAAGGTCGTTTAATTTCCTCATATGGGAGGCTTTGCATGCACTTTAGGGTTTGGTACATAACAGTTCGAAAAAAAAAAAGCTGAAATTAACTTTTTTCATAATATTCTTTTATCACATAATTGCCCTGTATTTTCCCAGAATTTTGGCATCTCGGTACCTATGAATATGAATTACAAAAAAAAAAAAATCCTATATATTTTATTTATTTTTATTTTTTATTTTTTCTAAATAAAGAGTGTTTTTGTGGGTTTTAGCTTTTTGGTTCTTAAGGAACTTAAAAAAAACACTTATAATACACGTTTCTTGTAATGTCCTTTTAATTCCCAAACATAATGTTCTTTGCATGTACTTTAGCGTTTTTATAGATAACATGATCAAAAAACACTGAAAATACATGTTTTTGGTAATGTTATTCTGTTTCTCCATAAAGTTTGTTTTGCATGCGTTTTAGCGGTTTGATATATAAGGGATTAAAAAACCATTAAAATTCAAATTCTTCGTAAAAGTTGGGATTATTCCCATGTAATGTGATCGTTCTGCTTTTTAGTGATTTGTTGCATATCACGCTGAAAAACACACAAAAGACACTTCTGGTAATGTCATTTTTTTTTTTTTTCCAAATGATGGTAGTTTCGCATGTAATTTGCCATTTTCGTAACTAAGAATGTGAAAAACACTCAAAATACTCAATTTGGTAAGGTAGTTCTGTTAATCGATTAAAAGTGTTATTCATGCATTTATTCATTTTGGTATGTAAAAAATTTCTCTATATACACGAGATTTTGCGTTTATTGCCTTGTCATTCTTTTAAAACTATAAAACACTCATTATACACGTTTCTAGTAATATCCTTTTGTTTCCTAATATAGAGTGCTTTACATCGATTTTTTGCATTTTTTGTAGATAACAAGTTCAAAAACATTCAAAATATATATTTTTGGTAATGTTATTCTATTTCTTCATATAGGATGGTTTGTATCCGCTTTAGCGTTTTTCTACGTAAAACACTGAAAAGACACGTTTTCAGTAATTTTCTTTTGGATTCACATATTGACTGACTTCCATATTTTGGTATCGTTTTTGTGCCTAACATGCTGAAAAACACTGAAAAGACAGGTTTCTGGTAAAGTCCTTTAACTTTCTTATATAGGTGGCTTTGCATGCATTTTAGGGTTTGGTACATAACAATCCGAAAAAAAAAGCTATAGTAAACTTCTATGATAATATTTTTTTTCCACATAAATTCCGTGAATTTTGGCAGAATTTTAGCATCTCGGTACCTATGAAGATGAATAACCTAAAAAAAAAAAAAAATCCCATTTTTTTTATCTATTTATTTTTCTAAAGAGTGTTATTTGTGGGTTTTAGCTTTTTGGTACTGAAGGAAATTAAAAATCACTCATAATACACGTTTCTCGTAATGTTCTTTCGTTTCTTAAAAATAAGGTTCTTTACATGTATTTAAGCGTTTTCATACATAACATGATCAAAAACACTGAAAATACATGTATTTTATAATGTTATTCTGTTTCTCCATAAAATGTATTTTGCATGCGTTTTAGCGTTTTGGTACATAAGGAGCTCAAAAACACTTAAAGGTAAGTTCTTGGTAAAATTTGGTTTTATTCCCATATAATGTGATTGCCCTGGCATTTAGGGCTTTATTGCGTAACACCCTCACAAACACTTAAAAGACATGCAAAGCCTCCCATATGAGGAAATTAAAGACCTAACAAGAAATATGTCTTTTCAGTGTTTTTCAGCATATAAGGCACCAAAACGATAAATAATAAGGAACTCACTCTATGTGGGAATCCAAAAGAAAATTTCTGAAAACGTGTCTTCTCAGTGTTTTACGTAGAAAAACGCTAAAACTGATACAAACCAACCAATATCAAGAAGCAGAATAACATAACCAAAAATGTATATTTTGAGTGTTTTTGTGCTTCTTTCCTACAAAAAAAAAGACGCGAAAATTGATACAAAGCACTCTATATTAGGAAACAAAGGGACATTGCGAGAAAAGTAAAAAAAAACTCGTGTATATGCTGAAATTCTTGAATAACACTCTTAATTGAGAAACAGAGCAACCTTACTAAATGCGTGTCAAAAACACTAAAAGGCAAGTTCTTCGTAAAAGTTGGTTTTATTCCCATGTAATGTGATTACCCTGCTTTTTAGTGCTTTATTGCCTAACACGCTCAAAAACACTCAATGACACTTTTCTGATAATGTCATTTTTTTCCTACATAAAGCTAGTTTCGCATGGAATTTGGGGTTTTGGTGACTAAGAATGTAAAATAACACTCAAAATACACGCATTTAGTAAGGTTGTTCTGTTTCTTGATTAGGAGTGTTATTCATGAGTTTCAGTATTTTGGTATCTTAGAAACTTCTCCATATAGTCGAGTTTTTGCGTTTTTTGCCTTGTGATTCTGGTGAAACTATAAAACACTCATTATACACGTTTCTCGTTATGTCCTTTTTTTTTTTTACTTATATAGACTGCTTTGCATATATTTTCGCATTTTTTATGTAACAAGCTCAAGAACACACAAAATATATATTTTGGTAATGTTATTTTATTTCTTCATATTGGTTGGTTTGCATCTGTTTTAGCGTTTTTCTACGTATATCTTTTAAAAGACACGTTTCCAGTAATATTGCTTTGGATTTCCATATAGAGTGACTTTCATATTATTTATGATTTTGGTGCCTAAAATGCTTTTTGGTGCCTTTTGCCTCCCAATATAGAGTGCTTTCCATCCATTTTCGCGTTTTTTGTAGGTAACAATATCAAAAACACTCAAAATATACATTTTTGGTAATGTTATTCTATTTCTTCATTTTGGTTGGTTTGCATCCGTTTTAGTGTTTTCTACGTAAAACACCGAAAAGACGCGTTTTCAGTAATTTATTTTTGGATTCCCATATAGATTGACTTCCTTGTGTTTTATCGTGTTGGTTCCTAACATGCTGAAAAACCCTCATAAATCAGTTTTCTGGCAAAGACGTTCAATTTCCCCATATAGGTGGCTTTTCATGCAATTTAGGGGTTTGGTACATAACAGTCCGAAAAAAAAGCTAAATGTAACTTTTTTGATAATGTTCTTGTTTTATATAATTTTCTGAACTTTGCCCGAATTTTGGCACCTCCTTACCTGTGAATATAAATAAGAATGAAAAAAAAAATATAGTATTTTTTGATTTATTTATTAATTTTTTCTCAATAAAGAGTGTAATTTGTGGCTTTTAGCTTTTTCGTACTTAATAAACTTAAAAACACTCATAATACACGTTTCTCGTAATGTCCTTTCGTTTCCCAAAAATAGGGTTCTTTGCGTGTATTTAAGCGTTTTTATTGGTTTTTATTGGAGCCGCCGTGGTAAAGTGGTCCCGCGTGCGCTTTGGGGGCCAAATGGTCATCAGGCGCACAGGTTCGAATCCTGGCTACGGTCCGAGGGTAGGAAGGGCATCCACTCGGGGTAACGGTTCCCAAATGCCAAATCCAAAAGTCCTTCATCAGGAGGCACCGCCTCAGCCCTAACAGACTGGTAACATGATCAAAAACACTCAAAATACATGTTTTTGGTAATGTTATTCTGTTTCACCCTAAAGTGTATTTTGCATGCATTTTAGTGTTTTGGTAGATAAGGAGCTCAAATACAGTTAAAGGCAAGTTCTTGTTAAAAATTGGTTTTATTTTAATGTAATGTGATTGCCCTGCTTTTTAGTGCTTTATTGCCTAACACGCTCAAAAACGCTGAAAAGACATTTTTCTGGTAATATCATTTTTTTCCCACATAAAGCTGGTTTCCCATGCAATTTGGGGTTTTGGTAAGTAAGGATGTGAAAAGCACTCAAAATACACGCATTTAGTAAGATTGTTCTGTTTCTCAATTAAAAGTGTTGTTCCAGAGTTTCAGCATTTTGGAATGTAAGAAACTTCTCTATATACACGAGTTTTTGCGTTTTTTGCCTTGTAGTTCTTGTGAAACTATAAAACACTCATTATACACGTTTCTCGTAATGTCCTTTTCCTTCCCAATATAGAGAGCTTTCCATCTATTTTCGCGTTTTTTGTAGGTAACAATTTCAAAAACACTCAAAATATACCTTTTTGGTAATGTTATTCTATTCCTTTATATTGGTTGGTTTGCATACGTTTTAGCATTTTTCTACGTAAAACACCGAAAAAACACGTTTTTAGTAATATTGTTTTGGATTCCCATATAGATTGACTTCCATGTTATTTATCGTGTTGGTTCCTAAGATGCTGAAAAACTCTCATAAGACCGTTTTCTGGCAAAGACGTTTAATTTCCCCATGCACTTTAGGGGTTTGGTACAAAATAGTCCGAAAACTTAACTTTTTTGATAATCTTCTTATTTCACATAATTTCCTGAATTTTGCCCGAATTTTGGCATCTCGGTACCTGTGAAGATGAATAAGAAAAAAAAATATCGTATTTTTTTTTTATTTATTTATTGTTTCTCACTAAAGAGTGTTATTTGTTGCTTTTAGCTTTTTGGTAATTAATGAACTTAAAAACACTCATAATACACGTTTCTCGTAATCTCCTTTCGTTTCCTGAAAATAGAGTTCTTTGCATGTATTTTAGCGTTTTCATTGGTAACATGACCAAAAACACTCAAAATATATGTTTTCGGTAATATTATTCTGTTTCACCATAAAGAGTGTTTTGCATGCGTTTTAGTGTTTTGGTATATAAGGAGCTCAAAAAACACTTAAAGGCAAGTTCTTGGTAAAAATTCGTTTTCCTCCAATATAATGTGTTTGCCTTCCTTTTTAGTGCTTTATTGCCTATCACGCTCAAAAAACTCAAAAGACACTTTTCTGGTAAAGTCTTTTTTTTTTCCCACAAATCTATTTTCGCATGCAATTTGGGGTTTTGGTATCTAAGAATGTGAAAAGCACTCAAAATACACGCATTTATAAAGGTTGTTCTGTTTCTAAATTAGGAATGTTATAAATAAGTTTCAGCATTTTTGTATCTAGGAAACCTCTCCATATACACGAGATTTTTTGTTTTTTGCCTTGTGGTTCTTTTGAACTATAAAACACTCATTATACACTTTTCTTGCAATGTCCTTTTTTTTTTTCAATATAGAGTGCTTTGCATCAATTTTCGCGTTTTTTGTAGGTAATAAGCTCAAAAACACTCAAAATATACCTTTTTAGTAACGTTTTTCTATTTCTTTATATTGGTTGCTTTGCATCCGTTTTAGCGTTTTTCTACGTAAAACACTGAGAATATACGTTTTCAGTAACTTTGTTTTGGATCCCCATATAGAGGTGAGTTCCTTATTATTTATCGTTTTGGTGCTTAACATGCTAAAAAACACTCAAAACACAGATTTATATAACAATCCGAAATAAAAGCTAAAATTAACTTTTTTGATAATTTTCTTTTATCATATAATAGCCCTGAATTTTCCCAGAATTTTGGAATCTCGATACCCATGAAGATGAATAACAAAAAAAAAAAAATCCTATTTTTTATTTTCTTACTTTTTTTTTTCTAAATAAAGAGTGTTATTTGTGGGTTTTATCTTTTTGGTACTTAAAGAACTTGAAAACACTTATAATACACATTTCTCGTAATGTCCTTTCGTTTCGCACACATAAGGTTCTTTATATGTATTTAACCGTTTTTATAGATAACATGATCAAAACCCAAAAAATATATGTTTTTGGTAATTTTATTCTGTTTCTCCATAAAAGGTGTTTTGCATGCGTTTTAGCGTTTTGGTATGTAATGAGCTCAAAAACACTTAAAGGCAAGTTCTTGGTAAAAGTTGTTTTTATTCCCATGTAATGTTATTACCCTGCTTTTTAGTGCTTTATTGCCTAACACGCTCAAAACACTCAAAAGACACTTTTCTGGTAATATCATTTATTTCCCACATAAAGCTAGTTTTGCATGGAATTTGGGAATTTCGTAACTAAGAATGTGAAAAAAAAAACTCAAAACACAGGCATTAATAAGGTTTTTCTATTTCTTAATTAAAAGTTTTATGAGTTTCAGCATTTTGATAGGTAAGAAACTTTTCTAATACACACATTTAGTAAGGTATTTCTGTTTCAAAATTAAAAGTGTTATTCATCAGTTTCATCTTTTTGATATGTAAGAAACTTCTTTATGTACACGCGTTTTTTAGTTTTTTACCTTGTGGTTCTTGTCAAACTATAAAACACTCATACACGTTTCTCGTAATGTAATGTGTTCTCGTAATGTAAAAGTTTTATTCATGAGTTTTAGCATTTTTGTATGTAAGAAACTTCTCTATATACACGAGTTTTTCCGTTTTTTGTCTTGTGATTCTTGTGAAACTATAAAACAATCATTATACACGTTTCTCTAAATGTCCTTTTTTCTTCCCAATATAGAATGCTTTTACATCCATTTTCGCGTTTTTTTTTTGTAGGTAAAAAGCTAAAAAACACTTTTTGGTAATGTTATTCTATTTCTTCATATTCGTTGCTTTGCATCCGTTTTAGCGTTTTTTTTTACGTAAAACGCTGAAAAGACACGTTTTCAGTAATTTTGGTTTGGATTCACATATTGACTGACTTCCATATATTTTATTATTTTAACGCTTAAATATATGTAAAGGACCCTATGTTTGTATAACAAAAGGACATTACGAAAATCGTGTATTATGAGTGTTTTTAAGTTCCTTAAGTACCAAAAAGCTAAAACCCACAAAGAACACTCTTTATAGAGAGAAAAAAAAACTTTTTTTTTGTTATTCATCTTCATAGGTACCGAGATGCCAAAATTCTGGCAAAATTCATGGAAATTTTGTAAAAAAAATCTTTATAAAAAAATATTTTTAGCCTTTTTCCGGAGTTATGTACAAACCCTGAAGTGCATGCAAATCCATCTATATGGGGAAATTACACGACTTTACCAGAAACCTGTCTTTTGAGTGTTTTTCAGCAATTTCAACAATATTACTGAAAACGTGTCTTTTCAGTGATTTACTTAAAAAAAACGCTAAAACAGATGTAAACCAACCAATAAGAAGAAATAGAATAACATTACCAAAAAGATATATTTTGATGTGTTTTTGAGCTTGTTACCTACAAAAAAAGCAAAAAACGGATGGAAAGCACTTTATATTGGCAAAGAAAAGGACATTACGAGAAACGTGTATGAGTGTTTTATAGTTTCACAAGAACCACAAGGTAAAAAACTAAAAAACTTGTGTACATAAAGAAGTTTCTTACATACCAAAAAGATGAAACTCATGAATAACACTTTTAATTTTGAAACAGAAATACCTTACTAAATGTGTGTATTAGAAAAGTTTCTTACCTACCAAAATGCTGAAACTCATGAATAACACTTTTAATTAAGAAATAGAAAAAACCTTATTAATGCCTGTGTTTTGAGTTTTTTTTCACATTCTTAGTTACGAAATTCCCAAATTCCATGCAAAACTAGCTTTATGTGGGAAATAAATGATATTACCAGAAAAGTGTCTTTTGAGTGTTTTGAGCGTGTTAGGCAATAAAACACTAAAAACCAGGGTAATAACATTACATGGGAATAAAAACAACTTTTACCAAGAACTTGCCTTTAAGTGTTTTTGAGCTCATTACATACCAAAACGCTAAAACGCATGCAAAACACCTTTTATGGAGAAACAGAATAGAATTACGAAAAACATATATTTTTTGGGTTTTGATCATGTTATCTATAAAAACGCTTAAATATATATATAGAACCTTATGTTTGCGAAACGAAAGGACATTACAAAAAATGTGTATTATAAGTGTTTTTAAATTCCTTAAGTACCAAAAAGCTAAAACCCAAAAATAACACTCTTTATTTAGGAAAAAAAATTAAGAAAATAAAAATTAGGATTTTTTTTTTTTGTTATTCATCTTCATAGGTACCGAGATTCCAAAATTCTGGGAAAATTCAGGGCTATTATATGATAAAAGAAAATGATCAAAAAAGTTAATTTTAGCTTTTATTTCGGATTGTTATATACCAAACCCTAAAGTGCATCCAAAGACTCCTATATGAGGAAATTAAACGACCTTACCAGAAATCTGTTTTTTAAGTGTTTTTCAGCATGTTAGGCACCAAAACGATAAATAATAAGGAACTCACCCTATATGAGAATCCAAAACAAAATTGCTGAAAACTTTTCAGTGTTTTACGTAGAAAAACGCTGAAACGGATGCAAACCAACCAATATCAACAAATAGAAAAACATTACCAAAAAGGTATATTTTGAGTGTTTTTGTGCTTGTTACCTACAAAAAAACGGGAAAATTGATGCAAAGCACTCTACATAAGAAAACAAAAGGACTTTGCAAGAAAAGTGTATAATGAGTTTTTATATAGTTCAAACGAACCAAAAGGCAAAAAACACAAAAACTCGTGTATATGGAGAATGTTCCTAGATACCAAAATGCTGAAACTCATGAATAACACTCTTAACTGAGAAACAGAACAACCTTACTAAATGCGTGTATTTTGCGTGCTTTTCACATTCTTAGTTATCAAAACCCCAAATTACATGCGAAACCACCTTTACTTAAAAAAAAAAAAATGACATTACAAGAAAAGTGTCTTTTAAGTGTTTTTGAGCGTGATAGGCAATAAAGCACTAAAAAGCACGGCAATGAAATTACATTAGAATAACATGAATTTATACCAAAAACTTGCCTTTAAGTGTTTTTGAGCTCCTTATATAAGAAACCGCTAAAACGCATGCAAAACAAACTTTATGGAGAAACTGAATAACATTACCAAAAACATATATTTTGAGCGTTTTTTTTTTATCATGTTATCTATAAAAACGCTTAAATACATGCAAAGAACATTATGTTTGGGAAACAAAAGGACTTTACGAGAAACGTGTATTATGAGTGTTTTTTTTTAAGCTCTTTAAGTACCAAAAAGCTAAAACCCACAAATAACACTTTTTTTAGAAAATAAAAAAAAAATAAAAAAATATATAAAAAATTGGATTTTTTTTTTTTTGTTATTCATCTTCATAGTACCGAGATGCCAAAATTCTAAGAAATTCAGGGCAATCGTATGATAAAAGAATATTATAAAAAAAGTTAATTTCAGCTTTTTTTTTTTCGAACTGTTATGTACCAAACCCTAAAGTGCATGCAAAGCCTCCTATATGAAGAAATTTAACGACCTTACCATAAATCTGTGTTTTGAGTGTTTTTTTTTAGCATGTTAAGCACCAAAACGATGAATAATAAGGAACTCACCTCTATATGGGGATCCAAAACAAAGTTACTGAAAACGTGTCTTCTCAGTGTTTTACGTAGAAAAACGCTAAAACGGATGCAAAGCAACCAATATAAAGAAATAGAAAAACATTACTAAAAAGGTATATTTTGAGTGTTTTTGAGCTTATTACCTACAAAAAACGCGAAAATTGATGCAATGCACTCTATATTGAAAAACAAAAGGACATTGCAAGAAAAGTGTATAATGAGTGTTTTATAGTTCAAAAGAACCACAAGGCAAAAAGCAAAAAATCTCGTGTATATGGAGAGGTTTCCTAGATACAAAAATGCTGAAACTTATGCATAACATTCCTAATTTAGAAACAGAACAACCTTAATAAATGCATGTATTTTGAGTGTTTTTCACATTCTTAGATACCAAAACCCCAAATTGCATGCGAAAATAGATTTGTGGGAAAAAAAAAAAAGACTACCAGAAAAGTGTCTTTTGAGTTTTTTGAGCGTGATAGGCAATAAAGCACTAAAAAGGAAGGCAATCACATTATATTGGAGGAAAACGAATTTTTACCAAGAACTTGCCTTTAAGTGTTTTTTGAGCTCCTTATACACCAAAACACTAAAACGCATGCAAAACACTCTTTATGGTGAAACAGAATAATATTACCAAAAACATATATTTTGAGTGTTTTTGGTCATATTACCAATGAAAACGCTAAAATACATGCAAAGAACTCTATTTTTAGGAAACGAAAGGAGATTACGAGAAACGTGTATTATGAGTGTTTTTAAGTTCATTAATTACCAAAAAGCTAAAAGCCACAAATAACACTCTTTAGTAAGAAACAATAAATAAATAAAAAAAAATACGATATTTTTTTTCTTTCTTATTCATCTTCACAGGTACCGAGATGCCGAAATTCGGGCAAAATTCAGGAAATTATGTGAAATAAGAACATTATCAAAAAAAGTTAAGTTTAGTTTTTTTTTCGGACTATTATGTAACAAACCCCTAAAGTGCATGGGGAAATTAAACGTCTTTGCCAGAAAACGGTCTTATGAGAGTTTTTCAGCATCTTAGGAACCAACACGATAAATAACATGGAAGTCATTCTATATGGGAATCCAAAACAGTATTACTAAAAACGTGTTTTTTTGGTGTTTTACGTAGAAAAATGCTAAAACGGATGCAAACCAACCAATATGATGGAATAGAATAATATTACCAAAAAGGAATATTTTGAGTGTTTTTGAAATTGTTACCTACAAAAAACGCGAAAATAGATGGAAAGCTCTCTATATTGGGGAAGCAAAAGGACATTACGAGTAACGTGTATAATGAGTGTTTTATAGTTTCACAAGAACTAGAAGGCAAAAAACGCAAAAACTCGTGTATATAGAGAAGTTTCTTACATTCCAAAATGCTGAAACTCTGGAACAACACTTTTAATTGAGAAACAGAACAATCTTACTAAATGCGTGTATTTTGAGTGCTTTTCACATCCTTAGTTACCAAAACCCCAAATTGCATGCGAAACCAGCTTTATGTGGGAAAAAAATGATATTACCAGAAAAATGTCTTTTGAGTGTTTTTGAGCGTTAGACAATAAAGCACTAAAAAGCAGGGCAATCACATTACATTGAAATAAAACCAATTTTTAACAAGAATTTGCCTTTAAGTGTATTTGAGCTCCTTATATACCAAAACACTAAAATGCATGCAAAATACACTTTAGGGTGAAACAGAATAACATTACCAAAAACATGTATTTTGAGTGTTTTTGATCATATTACCAATAAAAACGCTTAAATACATACAAAGAACCCTATTTTTAGGAAACGAAAGGACATTACGAGAAACGTGTATTATGAGTGTTTTTAAGTTCAAGTACGAAAAAGCTAAAAGCCACAAATTACACTCTTTATTGAGAAAAAATAAATAAATAAATACGATATTTTTTTTTCATTCTTATTTATCTTCACAATTAAGGAGGTGCCAAAATTCGGGCAAAGTTCAGGAAATTATATAAAAGAAGAACATTATCAAAAAAGTTACATTTAGCTTTTTTTTCGGACTGTTATGTACCAAACCCCTAAATTGCATGAAAAGCCACCTATATGGGGAAATTGAACGTCTTTGCCAGAAAACTGACTTATGAGGGTTTTTCAGCATGTTAGGAACCAACACGATAAAACACAAGGAAGTCAATCTATATGGGAATCCAAAAATAAATTACTGAAAACGCGTCTTTTCGGTGTTTTACGTAGAAAACGCTAAAACGGATGCAAACCATCCAAAATGATGAAATAGAATAACATTACCAAAAAGGTATATTTTGAGTGTTTTTAATATTGTTACCTACAAAAAACGCGAAAATGTATAGAAAGCACTCTATATTGGGAGGCAAAAGGCACCAAAAAGCATTTTAGGCACCAAAATGATAAATAATATGAAAGTCAATCTATATGGAAATCCAAAGCAATATTACTGGAAACGTGTCTTTTAAAAGATATACGTAGAAAAACGCTAAAACAGATGCAAACCATCCAATATGAAGAAATAGAATAACATTACCAAAACATATATTTTGTGTGTTCTTGAGCTTGTTACATAAAAAAAATGCAAAAATATATGCAAAGCACTCTATATAAGTAAAAAAAAAAAAAAAGGACATAACGAGAAACGTGTATGATGAGTGTTTTATAGTTTCACCAGAATCACAAGGCAAAAAACGAAAAAACTCGACTATATGGAGAAGTTTCTAAGATACCAAGATACTGAAACTCATGAATAACACTCCTAATCAAGAAACAGAACAACCTTACTAAATGCGTGTATTTTGAGTGTTATTTTACATTCTTAGTTACCAAAACCCCAAATTCCATGCGAAACTAGCTTTATCTAGGAAAAAAATGACATTATCAGAAAAGTGTCATTGAGTGTTTTTGAGCGTGTTAGGCAATGAAGCACTAAAAAGCAGGGCAATCACATTACATGGGAATAAAACCAACTTTTACGAAGAACTTGCCTTATAGTGTTTTTGACACGCATTTAATAAGGTTGCTCTGTTTCTCAATTAAGAGTGTTATTTAAGAGTTTTAGCATATACACGAGTTTTTGCGTTTTTTGCCTTGTGGTTATTTTGAACTATAAAACATTCATTATACACTTTTCTCGCAATGTCCCTTTGTTTCCCAATATAGAGTGCTTTGTATCAATTTTCGCGTTTTTTTTTTTTTTTTTGTAGGAAACAAGCACAAAAACACTCAAAATATACATTTTTGGTAATGTTATTCTGCTTCTTGATATTGGTTGGTTTGTATCAGTTTTAGCGTTTTTCTACGTAAAACACTGAGAAGACACGTTTTCAGTAAATTTCTTTTGGGTTCCCACATAGAGTGAGTTCCTTATTATTTATCGTTTTGGTGCCTTATATGCTGAAAAACACTGAAAAGACATATTTCTTGTTAGGTCTTTAATTTCCTCATATGGGAGGCTTTGCATGTCTTTTAAGTGTTTGTGAGCGTGTTACGCAATAAAGCCCTAAATGCCAGGGCAATCACATTATATGGGAATAAAACCAAATTTTACCAAGAACTTACCTTTAAGTGTTTTTGAGCTCCTTACGTACCAAAACGCTAAAACGCATGCAAAATACATTTTATGGAGAAACAAAATAACATTATAAAATATATGTATTTTGAGTGTTTTTGATCATGTTATGTATAAAAACGCTTAAATACATGTAAAGAACCTTATTTTTGGGAAACGAAAGAACATTACGAGAAACGTGTATTATGAGTGATTTTTAATTTCCTTCAGTACCAAAAAGCTAAAACCCACAAATAACACTCTTTAGAAAAATAAAAAGATAAAAAAATGGGATTTTTTTTTTTTTTTGGTTATTCATCTTCATAGGTACCGAGATGCTAAAATTCTGCCAAAATTCACGGAATTTATGTGGAAAAAAGAATATTATCATAGAAGTTAATTATAGCTTTTTTTTCGGATTGTTATGTACCAAACCCTAAAATGCATGGAAAGCCACCTATATAAGGAAGATAAAGGACTTTACCAGAAACCTGTCTTTTCAGTGTTTTTCAGCATGTTAGGCACCAAAACGATAAATAATATGGAAGTCAGTCATTATGTGAATCCAAAAGAAAATTACTGACAACGTGTCTTTTCAGTGTTTTACGTAGAAAAACGCTAAAGCGGATACAAACCATCCTATATGAAGAAATAGAATAACATTACCAAAAAGATATATTTTGAATGTTTTTGAACTTGTTACCTACAAAAAATGCAAAAAATCGATGTAAAGCACTCTATATTAGGGAACAAAAGGATATTAGGAGAAACGTGTATAATGAGTGTTTTATAGTTTTAAAAGAATGACAAGGCAATAAACGCAAAAACTCGTGTATATAGAGAAATTTTTTACATACCAAAATGAATAAATGCATGAATAACACTTTTAATCGATTAACAGAACTATCTTACCAAATTGAGTATTTTGAGTGTTTTTCACATTCTTAGTTACGAAAATGCCAAAATACATGCGAAACTACCATCATTTGGGAAAAAAAATGACAGTACCAGAAAAGTGTCTTTTGAGTGTTTTTCAGGATGATATGCAACAAATCACTAAAAAGCAGAACAATCACATTACATGGGAACAATCCCAACTTTTACGAAGAATTTGCCTTTAAGTGTTTTTAACCCCTTATATACCAAACCGCTAAAACGCATGAAAAACAAACTTTATGGAGAAACAAAATAACATTACCAGAAACATATATTTTCAGTGTTTTTTGATCATGTTATCTATAAAAACGCTAAAGTTCATGCAAAGAACATTATGTTTGGGAAGCAAAAGGACATTACAAGAAACGTGTATTATGAGTGTTTTTTTTTAAGTTCCTTAAGTACCAAAAAGCTAAAACCCACAAAAAACACTCTTTATTAAGAAAAAAATAAATAAATAAAAATAAATAAAATAAATAAGATTTTTTTTTTTGTAATTCATATTCATAGGTACCGAGATGCCAAAATTCTGAGAAAATTCAGGGCAATTATGTGATAAAAGAATATTATGAAAAAAGTTAATTTCAGCTTTTTTTTTTGAACTGTTATGTACGAAACCCTAAAGTGCATGCAAAGCCTCCTATATAAGGAAATTAAACGACCTTAAAAGAAATCTGTCTTTTGAGTGTTTTTCAGAATTTTAGGCACCAAAACGATAAATAAATAACTCACTTTATATGGGAATCACTTTTATATGGGAAAAAAAACTAATGAAAACGTGTCTTCTCAGTGTTTTACGTAGAAAAACGCTAAAACGAATGCAAACTAACCAATATAAAAAAATAAAAAAAACATTACCAAAAAGGTATATTTTGAGTGTTTTTGAGCTTATTACCTACAAAAAACGCAAAAAATTGATGCAAAGCACTCTATATTAGGAAATAAATGGACATTGCAATAAAAGTATATAATGAGTGTTTTATAGTTCAAAAGAACCAAAAGGCAAAAAACGCAAAAACTTGCGGATATGGAGAAGTTTCTTAGATACCAAAATGCTTAAAATCATGAATAACATTCCTAATTGAAAAACAGAACAACCTTACTAATTGCGTGTATTTTGAGAGCTTTTCACATTCTTAGTTACCAAAACCCCAAATTGCATGCAAAACCAGCTTTATGTGAGAAAAAAATGACATTACGAGAAAAATGTCTTTTGAGTGTTTTTGAGCCTGACAGGCAATAAAGCAATAAAAAGCAGGGCAATCACATTACATTTCAATAAAACCAATTTTTTTCAAGAATTTACCTTTAAGCTCCTTATATACTAAACCGCTAAAACGCATGCAAAACAAACTTTATGGAGAACCAGAATAACATTAACAAAAAGATGTATTTTGAGTGTTTTTGATAATGTTATCTATAAAAACGCTTAAATACATGCAAAGAACCTTATGTTTGGGAAACGTAAGGACATTACGAGAAACGTGTATTATGAGTATTTTTAAGTTCCTTAACTACCAAAAAGCTAAAACCCACAAATAACATTCGTTATTTCGGAAAAAAATAAAAAATAAAAAAATAAATGAAAGGTTTTACTTTTCTTTTTTTGTTTTTCACATTCATAGATACCGAGATGCCAAAATTCCGGGAAAAATAAGGGCAATTATATGATAAGAGAATATTATAAAAAAAAAAGTTGATATTAGCTTTTTTTAGGACTGTCATGTACCAAACACTAAAGTGCACTCAAAGCCTCCCATATGAGGAAATTAAACGACCTTACCAGAAATCTGTGTTTTGAGTGTTTTTCAGCATGTTAGGCACCAAAACGATAAATAATATGGAACTCACTCTATATGGCAAACCAAAACAAAATTACTGGAAACGTGTCTTCTCAGTGTTTTACTTAGAAAAACGCTAAAACGGATGGAAACCAACAAATATCAAGAAGTAGAAAAACATTACCAAAAAGGTATATTTTGAGTGTTTTTCGAGGTTGTTACCTAAAAAAAAAAAACGCGAAAATTGATACAAAGCACTCTATATTGGAAAGCAAAGGGACATTGCGAGAAAAGTGTACAATGAATGTTTTATAGTTTAAAAGAACCACAAAACGGAAAACAAAAAACGGAAAAACTCGTGTATATGGAGAAGTTTCCTAGATACCAAAATGCTGAAACTCCTTAATAACACTCTTAATTGAGAAACAGAACAACTTTACTGAATGCGTGTATTTTGAGTGCTTTTCACATTCTTAGTTACCGAAATCCCAAATTGCATGCGAAACCAGCTTTATGTGGGAAAAATATGACATTACCAGAAAAGTGTCTTTTGAGTGTTTTTTTTTTAGCTTGATAGGCAATAAAGCACTAAAAAGCATGGGAATCACTTTACATGGCAATAAAATCAATTTTTACCAAGAACTTGCCTTTAAGTGTTTTGAGCTCCTTATATACCAAAACGCTAAAACGCATGCAAAACACACTTTATTGAGAAAGAGAATAGCATTACCAAAAACATATATTTTGAGTGTTTTTGATCATGTTACCAATAAAAACGCTTAAATACATGCAAAGAACGCTATTTTTAGGAAATTAAAGGACATTGCGAGAAACGTGTATTACGATTGTTTTTAAGATCATTATTTATCAAAAAGCTAAAAGCCATAAATAACACTCTTTATTGAGAAAAAAATAGATAAATAAAAAAATACGATATTTTTTTCTTTCTTTTTCATCTTCACAGGTACCGAGATCCCAAAATTTGGGCAAAATTCAGGAAATTAGGTGAAATAAGAACATTATCAAAAAAGTTAAATTTAGCTTTTTTTTTCGTACTGTTATGTACCAAACCCTAAAGTGCATGCAAAGCCTCCTATATGGGGAAATTAAACGTCTTTGCCAGAAAACTGTGTTATGAGTGTTTTTCAACTTGTTAGGCACCATAACGGTAAATAACATGGAAGTCACTCTATATGGGAATCTAAAAAAAATTACTGAAAACGTGTCTTTTCGGTGTTTTCCGTAGAAAAACGCTAAAACGGATGCAAACCAACCAATAGGAAGAAATAAAATAACATTACCAAAAAGGTACATTTTGAGTGTTTTTGACCTTGTTACCTACAAAAAACGCGAAAATGGATGCAAAGCACTCCCTATTGGGAAACAAAAGGACATTAAGAGAAACGTGTATAATGAGTGTTTTATTATTTTTCAGCAAAAGAACTTGTGGTTCACAAGAACCACAAGGCAAAAAACGCAAAAACTCGTGTATATAAAGAAGTTTCTTGGATACCAAAATGCTTAAACTCTTGAATAACAATATTAATTGAGAAACAGAACAACATTACGAAATGCGTGTATTTTGAGTGTTTTTTTCACATTCTTAGCAAAACCCCAAATAGCATGCGAAACTAGCTTTATGTGTGAAAAAAAAAAAACTGACATTACCAGAAGTGTCTTTTGAGTGTTTTTGAACATGTTAGGCAATAAAGCACTAAAAAGCAGGGCAATCATATTACATTGGAATAAAACCAACTTTTACCAAGAACTTGCCTTGAAGTGTTTTTCAGCTCCTTACATAACAAATCGCTAAAACGCATGCAAAACACTCCTTTATGGAGAAGCAGAATAACATTACAATAAAACAAGTGTTTTTGAGTGTTTTTTATCATGTTACCTATAAAAACACTAAAATACATGCAAAGATCCCTATATTTGGGAAACGAAAGGACATTACGAGAAATGTGTATTATGAATGTTTTTAAGTTCCTTAAGTACCAAAACGTTAAAACCTACAAATAACACTCTTTATAGAGAAAAAAAATAGCATTTTTATTTTTTTGTTATTGATGTTCATAGGTACCAAGATGCCAAAATTCTGCCAAAATTCAGGGAAAATATTTGGAAAAAAGAACATTATCGAAAAAGATAATTTTACCTTTTTTTCGGAGTTATGTACCAAACCATAAAGTGTATGCAAAGCCACCTATTTGGGAAAATTTAACGACTTTACAAGAAACCTGTCTTTTGAGTGATTTTTCCCATGTTAGGTACCAAAACAATAGATAATATGAAAGTCACTCTATATGGAAATCCAAAACAAAATTACTGAAAACGTGTCTTTTAAAAGATTTACGTAGAAACACGCTAAAACGGATGCAAACCAACCAATATGAAAAAATAGAATAATATTACCAGAAAAGTATATTTTGTGTGTTTTTGATCTTGTTACATAAAAAAAAAACACAAAAATGGATGGAAAGCACTGTATATTAGGAAAAAAAAAAAAAGGACATAACGAAAAACGTGTATAATGAGTGTTTTATAGTTTCACCAGAATCAAAAGGCAAAAAACGCAAAAACTCGTATGTGTGGAGAAGTTTCTAAGATACCAAAATGCTGAAACTCATGAATAACTTTCTTAATCCAGAAACAGAGCAACCTTACTGAATGCGTGTATTTTGAGTGATTTTTTACATTCTTAGTTACCAGAATCCCAAATTCCATGCGAAACTAGCTTTATATAGGAAAATGACATTATCAGAAAAGTGTCTGAGTGTTTTTGAGACTGTTAGGCAATAAAGCACTAAAAAGCAGAGCAATCACATTACATGGGAATAAAACCAACTTTTACGAAGAACTTGCCTTTTAGTGTTTTTGACATGCATTTAGTAAGGTTGTTCTGTTTCTCAATTAAGAGTGTTATTCATGACTCAGCATTTTGGTATCTAGGAAACTTCTCCATATACACAAGTTTTTGCATTTTTTGCCTTGTGTTTTTTTGAACTATAAAACATTCATTATACACTTTTCTCGCTATGTCCCTTTGTTTCCCAATATATAGTGCTTTGTATCAATTTATTGCCTTTTTTTTGTAGGTAACAAGCTCAAAAACACTCAAAATATACATTTTTGGTAATGTTTTTCTGCTTCTTGATATTGGTTGGTTTGCATCAATTTTAGCGTTTTTCTACGTAAAACACTGAGAAGACACATTTTCAGTAATTTTTTGGGGGATTCCCACATAGAGTGAGTTCCTTATTATTTATCTTTTTGGTGCCTAACAAGCTGAAAAACACTTAAAAGACAGATTTCCGGTAAGGTCTTTAATTTCCTCACATGGGAGTCTTTGCATGTCTTTTTAGTGTTTTTTGAGCGTGTTATGAAAATAAAGCACTAAAAGCCAGGGCAATCACATTACATATGAATAAAACCAAATTTTACCAAGGACATGCCTTTAAGTGTTTTTGAGCTCCTTATACTCGTATATCAAAACGCTAAAACGCATGCAAAATACATTTTTTGGAGAAACAGAAAAACATTACCAAATACATGTATTTTCAGTGTTTTTGATCATGTTATTTATAAAAACGCTTAAATACATGCAAAGAACCTTATATTTAGGAAACGAAAGGACATTACGAGAAACATGTATTATGAGTGTTTTTTTAAGTTCCTTTAGTACCAAAAAGCTAAAACCCACAATTAACACTCTTTATTTAAAAAATAAATAATAAAGGAATAAAATATATATATATATATATATATATATATATATATATATATATATATATATATATATATATATATATATATATATATATATATATATATATATTTTTTTTTTTTTTTTTTTGTTATTCATTTTCATAGGTACCGAGATGCCAAAATTCTGGGAAAATTAAGGGCAATTATGTGATAAAAGAGTATTATCAAAAAAGTTAATTTCAGCTTTTTTTGTTCGGACTTATGTACCAAACACTAAAGTGCATGCAAAGCCTTCATTATGAGAAAATTAAACGATCTTACCAGAAATCTGTGTTTTGTGTGTTTTTTTAGCATGTTAGGCACCGAGACGATAAATAATAAGGAACTCACTCTATATGGGAATCCAAAACAAAATTACAGAAAACGTGTCTTCTCAGTGTTTTACGTAGAAAAACGTTAAAACGGATGCAAACCAACCAATATCAAGAAATAGAAAAACGTTTCCAAAAAGGTATATTTTAAGTGTTTTTGATCTTTTTACCTACAAAAAACGCGAAAATTGATGCAAAGCACTCTATATTGGGAAACAAGAGGACATTGCAAGAAAATTGAATAATGAATGTTTTATAGTTCAAAAGAACCACAAAGCAAACAACGCAAAAACTCGTGTATATGGAAAGATTTCCTAGATACCAAAATGCTGAAACTTATGAATAACACTCTTAATTGAGAAACAGAACAACCTTACTAAATGCGTGGATTTTAAGAGCTTTTCACATTCTTAGTTACCAAAAACCCCAAATTACATGCGAAAATAACTTTGTGGGGAAAAAAAAATGAATTTACCAGAAAAGTGTTTTTTGAGTGTTTTTCAGCGTGATGGGTAATAAACCACTCAAAAGCAGGGCAATCACATTACATTGGAATATAATAATTTTTTACCGAGAACTTGCCATAAGTGTTTTTTGAGCTCCTTATATACAAAACTGCTAAAACGCATGGAAAACACACTTTATGGAGAAACAGAATAACATTACCAAAACCTAGTATTTTGAGTGTTTTTGATCATGTTATCTATAAAAACGCTTAAATACATGCAAAGAACCTTTTGTTTGGGAAACGAAAGGACATTACAAGAAACGCGTATTATGAGTGTTTTTAAGTTCCTTAAGTATCAAAAAGGTAAATCCCATTAATAACACTCTTCATTGAGAAAAAATAAATAAATAAAAAAAAATAGGATTTTTTTTTTATTTATCTTCATAGGTACCGTGATGCCAAAATTCTGGTAAAAATTCAGCGCAATTATATGATAAAAGAATATTATCAAAAAAGTTGATTTTAGTTTTTTTTGGGGGGGACATGTACCAAACACTAAAGTGCATGCAAAGCCTCCTATATGAGGAAATTAAACGACCTTATCAGAAATCTCTCTTTTGAGTGTTCTTCAGCATGTTAGGCACCAAAACAATAAATAATAAGGAACTCATTCTATATGGGAATTAAAAAAAAAATTACTGAAAACGTGTCTTCTCAGCGTTTTACGTAGAAAAACGCTAAAACGGATGCAAACAAACCAATATAAAGAAAAAGAAAAACATTACCAAAAAGGTATATTTTGAGTGTTTTTGAGCTTGTTACCTATAAAAAAACAAGAAAATTGATGCAAAGCACTCTATAATGGGAAAGAAAAGGACATTGCAAGAAAAGTGTATAATGAGTGTTTAATAGTTCAAAAGAACCACAAGGCAAAAAATGCAAAAAATAGTGTATATGAAGAAGTTTCCTAGATACCAAAATGCTGAAACTCATGAACAACACTCTTAATTGAGAAACAGAACAATCTTACTAAAAGTGTGTATTTTGAGTGCTTTTCACATTCTTAGTTACCAAAACCCCAAATTCCATGCGAAACCAGCTTTATGTGGGAAAAAAAATAACATTACCAAAAAAATATCTGTTGAGTGTTTTTGAGCGTGTTAGGTAATAAAGCACTAAAAAGCAGGGCAATCACATTACATTGGAATAAAACTAATTTTTATTAAGAACTTGCTTATAAGTGTTTTTGAGCTCCTTATATAACAAAACACTAAAACGCATGCAAAATACACTTTATTGTGAAACAGAATAACATTACCAAAAACATGTTTTTTGAGTGTTTTTGATCATGTTACCAATAAAAACGCTTAAATACATGCAAACAACCCTATTTTTGGGAAATGAAAGGAAATTACGAGAAAAGAGTATTATGAGTGTTTTTAACACTCAGCCACAAATTACACTCTTTATTGAGAAAAATAAATAAAGAAATAAAAAAATACGATATTTTTTTTTCATTCTCATTCATATTCACAGGTAACGAGGTGCCAAAATTCGGTCAAAGTTCAGGAAATTATATGAAATAAGAACATTATCAAAAAAGTTAAATCTAGCTTTTTTTTCGGACTGTTATGTATCAAACCCCTAAAGTGCATGCAAACCCACCTATATGGAAAAATTAAACCTCTTTGCCAAAAAACTGTCTTATGAGTGTTTTTCAGCATGTTAGGAACCAACACGATAAAACCCAAGGAAGTCAATCTATATGGGAATCCAACACACAATTACTGAAAACGTGTCTTTTCGGAGTTTTACGTACAATAACGCTAAAACGGATGCAAACCAACCAAAATGAAGAAATAGAATAACATTACCAAAAAGGTATATTTTGAGTGTTTTTGAAATTGTTACCTACAAAAAACGCGAAAATGGATGGAAAGCACTCTATATTGGGAAGCAGAAAGGATATTACGAGAAACGTGTATAATGAGTGTTTTATAGTTTCACAAGAACCACAAGGCAAAAAACGCAAAAACTCGTGTATATAAAGAAGTTTCTTACATTCCAAAATGCTGAAACTCATGAATAAGACTTTTAATTGAGAAACAGAACTATCTTACCAAATGTGAGTATTATGAGTGTTTTTCACATTCTTAGTTACGAAAATCCGAAATTACAAGTGAAATTAGTTTTATGTGGGAAAAAAATGACATTACTAGAAAAGTGTCTTTTGAGTGTTTTAGAGCGTGATGCAACAAAGCACTAAAAAGCAGAACAATCACATTACTTGGGAATAAAACCAACTTTTACCAAAAATATGCCTTTAAATGTTTTTAACTCCTTATATAACAAAACGCTAAAACGCATGCAAAACACCCTTTATGGAAAAACAAAATAACATTACCAAAAGCATGAATTTTAAGTGTTTTTTATCATGTTTCCTATAAAAACGCTAAAATACATGCAAAGAACCCATTGTTTGTGAAACGAAAGGATATTTCGAAAATTGTGTATTATGAGAGTTTTTAGGTTCCTTAAGTACCAAAAAGCTAAAATACAAAAATAACACTCTTTATAAAGAAAAAAAAAAAAATAAATAAATGAATACAATTTTTTTTTTTGTTATTCATCTTCATAGGTACCGAGATGCCAAAATTCTGGCAAAATTCAGGGAAATTAGGTAAAGTAAAGTAAAAATTATAAAAAAAAATAATTTTAGCTTTTTTCCGGAGTTATGTACCAAACCCTAAGGTGCATGCAAAGCCACCTATATGGGAAAATTACACAATTTTACCAGAAACCTGTACCAGAATAATTTTCAACAAAATTACTGAAAACGAGTCTTTTCAGAGATTTACGATGAAAAAAGCTAAAACAGATGCAAACCAACCAATGTGAAAAAATAGTATAACATTACCAAAAAGATATATTTTGAGTGTTTTTATGCTTGTTACCTACAAAAAATGCAAAAATGGATGGAAAACACTCTATGTTAGGAAACAAAAGAACATTACGAGAAACGTGTATAATTAGTGTTTTATAGTTTAACAAGAACCACAAGGCAATAAACGCAAAAATTGTGTATATAGAGAAGTTTCTTACATACAAAAATGATGAAATGCATGAAAAACACTTTTAATCGAGAAACAGAACTATCCTACCAAATTGTGTATTTTGAGTGTTTTTCACATTCATAGTTACGAAATTGCCAAATTACATGCGAAACTAGCTTTATGTGGGAAAAAAATGACATTACCAGAAAAATGTCTTTTGAGTGTTTTTGAGCGTGATGCAACAAAGCACTAAAAAGCAGAACAATCACATTACTTGGGAATAAAACCAACTTTTACGAAGAACTTGCCTTTAAGTGTTTTTTAACTCCTTACATACCAAAACGCTAAAACGCATGTAAAAATACCCTTTATAGAGAAACAGAATAACATTACTAAAAATATGTAATTTGAGTGTTTTTGATCATGTTACCTATAAAACGCTTAAATACATGTAAAGAACCCCATGTTTGTATAAGAAAAGGACATTACGAAAATCATGTATTATGAGTGTTTTTAAGTTCCTTAAGTACCAAAAAGCTAAAACTCACAAATAATACTTTATAGAGAAAAAAAAAAATTGTTATTCATCTTCATAGGTACCGAGATACCAAATCTTAGCTTTTTTTCCGGAGTTATGTTCCAAACCTTGAAGTGCATGCAAAGCCACCTATATGGAGAAATTACTGGAATTTACCAGAAACCTGTCTTTTGAGTGTTTTTTTCAGCAATTTCAACAATATTACTGAAAACGTGTCTTTTCAGTGATTTATGTAGAAAAACGCTAAAACGGATGCAAACCAACCAATATGAAGAAATAGAACAACATTACCAAAAAGATATATTTTTATGTGTTTTTGATCATGTTACCAACAAAAAATTTCGAAAATGGATTAAACGCACTCTATATTAGGAAAGAAAAAATCATTACAAGAAATGTGTATAATGAGTGTTTTATAGTTTCACAAGAACCACAAGGCAAAAAACTCAAAAACTCGTGTACATAAAGAAGTTTCTTACACACCAAAATGCTGAAACTCATGAATAACACTTTTAATTGAGAAACAGAACTACCTTACCAAATGTGTGTATTAGAGAATTTTCTTACATACCAAAATACTGAAGCTCATGAATAACACTTTTAATTAAAAAACAGAACAACCTTACTAAATGCCTGTATTTTGAGTGTTTTTCACATTTTTAGTTACCAAAACTCCAAATTCCATGCGGGAAAAAAAATAATATTACCAGAAAATGTCTTTCGAGTGTTTTTGAGAGTGTTAGGCAATAAACCGCTAAAAAGCAGGGCAATCACATTACATGGGAGTAAAACCAACTTTTACCAAGAACTTGCTTTTAGGTGTTTTTGAGCTCATTACATACCAAAACGCTAAAATGCATGCAAAACACGTTTTATGGACAAAAAGAATAACATTACCAAAAACATGTATTTAAATACATGCAAAGAACCTTATGTTTGGGAAACGAAAGGACATTACGAGAAATATGTATTATGAGTGTTTTTAAGTTCCTTAAGTATTAAAAAGCTAAAACCCACAAATAACTCTCTTTATTTATAAAAACTAAATAAATAAAAAATGAAAAAATAGGATTTATTTATTTTTTTTTGTTAATCATCTTCATAGATACCGAGATGCCAAAATTCTGGGGAAATTCCGGGCTATTATATGATAAAAGAAATTTACCAAAAAAGTTAATTTTAGTTTTTTTTCGGACTGGTATATACCAAACCCTAAAGTGCATGCAAACCCTCCTATATGAGGAAATTAAACGACCTTAAAAGAAATCTGTCTTTTGAGTGTTTTTCAGAATGTTAGGCACCAAAAAGATAAATAAATAATGAATGGGAATCCAAAACAAACTTACTGAAAACGTGTCTTCCCAGTGTTTTACGTAGAAAAACGCTAAAAAGGATGCAAACCAACCAATATCAAGAAATAGAAAAAAACATTACCAAAAAGGTATATTTTGAGTGTTTTTTAGCTTCTTACTTACAAAAAACTGCTAAAATTGATACAAAGCACTCTATATTGGGACATTGCGAGAAAAGTGTATAATGAGTGTATTATAGTTCAAAAGAACAACAAGGCAAAAAACGCAAAAACACGTGTATATGGAAAAGTTTCCTAGATACCAAAATGATGAAACTCATGAAGAACACTCTTAATTGAGAAACAGAACAACCTAACCAAATTCGTGTGTTTTGAGTGTTTTTCATATTCTTAGTTACTAAAAACGCAAATTTCATACGAAACCAAATTTATATGGGAAAACATGACATTTCTAGAAAAATGTCCTTTGAATGTTTTTGAGCCTGATAGGCAATAAAGCACTAAAAAGAAGGGCAATCACTTTTCATTGGAATAAAACCAATTTTTACAAAGAACTTGCCTTTAAATGTTTTTGAGCTCCTTATATACCAAACCGCTAAAACGCATGCAAAACAAACTTTATGGAGAAACAGAATAACATTACCAAAAACATGTAATTTGGGTGTTTTTTATAAATTTATCTCTAAAAAACGCTTAAATACATGCAAAGAACATTATGTTTGGGACACAGAAGGACATTACGAAAAACGTGGATTATGAGTGTTTTTTTTTAAGTTCCCTAAGTACCAAAAAGGTAAAACCCACAAATAACACTCTTTATTTAGAAAAACAAATAGGAATTTTTTATTTTCATCTTCATAGGTACCGAGATGCCAAAATTCTGGGAAAATTCAGGAAAATTTTATGAACCAAAGAATATTATCAAAAAAGCTAATTTTACCTTTTTTTTCGGAATGTTTTGTACCAAACCCTAAACTGCATGGAAAGCCTCCTATATGAGGAAATTAAACGACCTTACCAGAAATCTGTCTTTTGAGTGTTTTTCAGCATGTTAGGCACCAAAACGATAAATAATAAGGAACTCACTCTATATGGGAATCCAAAACAAAATTACTGAAAAATGTATCTTCTCAGTGTTTTACGTAGAAAACGCAAAAACTCGTGTATATAAAGAAGTTTCTTAGATACAAAAATGCTGAGGCTCATGAATAACAATCTTAATTGAGAAACAGAACAACCTTAGCAAATGCATGTATTTTGAGTGTTTTTCATATTCCTAGTTAGCAATACCCTAAATAGCATGCGAACCTAGCTTTATGAGGGAAAAAAATGACATTACCAGAAGTGTGTTTTAATTGTTTTTCAGCATGTTAGGCAATGAAGTACTAAATAGCAGGGCAATCACATTACATAGGAATAAAACCAATTTTTACCAAGAACTTGCCAATACGTGTTTTTGAGCTCCTCACATACCAAACCGCTAAAACGCATGGAAAACAAACTTTATGGAAAAACAGAATAACATTACCAAAAACATGTATTTTTAGTGTTTTTGATAATGTTATCTATAAAAACGCTTAGATACATGCAAAGAACCTTCTGTTTGGGAAACGTAAGGACATTACGAGAAACGTGTATTATGAGTGTTTTTAAGTTCCTTAAGTAATAAAAAGCTAAAACCCACAAATAACACTCGTTATTTAGAAAAAAATAAAAAATAAAAAAAATAAATATAAGGACTTTTTTTGTTGTTGTTATTCACCTTCATAGGTACCGAGATGCCAAAATTCTGGGAAAAATTAGGGCAATTATATGATAAGAGAATATTATCAAAAAAGTTGATATTAGCTTTTTTTCGGACTGTTTTGTACCAAACAGTAAAGTACATGCAAAGCCTCCTATATGAGGAAATTAAACGACCTTACTAGAAATCTGTGTTTTGAGTGTTTTTCAGCATTTTAGGCACCAGAACGATCAATAATAAGGAACTCACTCTATATGGCAAACCAAAACAAAATTACTGAAAACGTGTCTTCTCAGTGATTTACGTAGAAAGACGCTAAAAAGAATGCAAACCAACCAATATCAAAAAGTAGAAAAACATTACCAAAAAGATATATTTTGAGTGTTTTTGAGCTTGTTACCTATAAAAAAACGCGAAAATTGATAAAAAAGCACTTTATATAGGGAAACAAAAGGACATTGCGAGAAAAGTGTATAATTAATGTTTTATAGTTCAAAAGAACCAAAAGGCAAAAAACGCAAAAACTCGTGTATATGGAGAAGTTACCTAGATAGCAAAATGCTGAAACTCATGAATAACACTCTTAATTGAGAAAGAGAACAACTTTACTAAATGCGTGTATTTTGAGTGCTTTTCACATTCTTAGTTACCAAAATCCCAAATTGCATGGGAAACCAGCTTTATGTGGGAAAAAAATGACATTACGAGAAAAGTGTCTATTGAGTGTTTTTGAGCGTGATAGTGAATAGAGCACTAAAAAGCAGGGGAATCACTTTACACGGCAATAAAATAAATTTTTACGAAGAACTTGCCTTTAAGTGTTTTCAGCTCCTTATGTACCAAAACGCTAAAACGCATGCAAAACACACTTTATGGAGAAAGAGAATAACATTACCAAAAACATACATTTTGCATGTTTTTGGCAAATTTTGGGCAAAATTCAGGAAATTATGAGTCAATTATCAAAAAAGTTAATTTTAGCTTTTTTTTCGTACTGTTATGTACCAAACCCTAAAGTGCATGCAAAGCCACCTATTTGGGGAAATTAAACATCTTTGCCAGAAAACTGTCTTATGAGTGTTTTTTAGCTTGTTAGGCACCATAACGGTAAATAACATGCGTCACTCTATATGGGAATCTAAAACAAAATTACTGAAAACGTGTCTTTTCGGTGTTTTACGTAGAAAAACGTTTAAACGGATGCAAACCAACCAATAAGAAGAAATAAAACTACATTACCAAAAAGGTACATTTTGAGTGTTTTTGAGCTTGTTACCTACAAAAAACGCGAAATGGATGCAAAGCACTCCATATTGGGAAACAAAAGGACATTACGAGAAATATGTATGATGAGTGTCTTATTATTTTTGAGCAAAAGAACTTTTGGTTCACAAGAACTACAAGACAAAAAACGCAAAAAATTCGTGTATATAAAGAAGTTTCTTAGATACCAATATGCTGAAACTCATGAATAACAATATTAATTGAGAAACAGAACAACCTTACCAAATGCGTGTATTTTGAGTGTTTTTCACATTCTTAGTTAGCAAAACCCCAAATAGAACGCGAATCTATGTTGGAAAAAAAATGACATTACCAGAAGTGTCTTTTGAGTGTTTTTGAGCGTTTTAGGCAATAAATAAAAAAAAAAAAAAAAACAGGGCAATCACATTACATGGGAATAAAACCAACTTTTACCAAGAACTTGCCTTGAAGTGTTTTTGACCTCCTTACAAACCAAAACGCATGCAAAAAACTCCTTAATGGAGAAGCAGAATAACATTACTAAAAACATGTGTTTTAAGTTCTTTTAATCATGTTTTCTATAAAAACGCTTAAATAAATGCAAAGAACCATATGTTTGGGAAACGAAAGGACATCATGAGAAACGTGTATTAGGACCGTTTTTTTAAATTCCTTAAGTAAGAAAACGTTAAAACCCATAAATAACACTCTTTATAGAGAAAAAAAAAATAAATAAAAAAATAGCTTTTTTTATATTGATTTTCATAGGTACCAAGATGCCAAAATTCTGCCAAAATTCAGAGAATTTATGTGGAAAAAAGAACATTATCAAAAAAGTCAATTATAGCTCTTTTTCGGATTTTTATGTTCCAAACTCTAAAGTGCATGCCACCTATATAAGGAAGTTAAACGACTTTACCAGAAACCTGTCTTTTCAGTGTTTTCCAGCATGTTAGGCACCAAAACGATAAATAATATGGAAGTCAGTCAATATGTGAATCCAAAACAAAATTACTGACAACGTGTCTTTTCAGTGTTTTACGTAGAAAAACGCTGAAACGGATGCAAACTAACAAATATGAAGAAATAGAATAACATTACCAAAAAGTGTTTTTTAGCTCTTTACCTACAAAAAACGCGCAAATGGATGGAAAACACTCTATATTGGGAAGCAAAAGGACATTACGAGAAACGTGTATAATGAGTGTTTTATAGTTTCACAAGAACCACAATGCAAAAAACGCAAAAACTCGTGTATATAGAGAAGTTTCTTACATACCAAAACGCTAAAACTCATGAATAACACTTTTAATTGAAAAACAGAACTACCTTACCTAATGTGTGTATTTTGAGTGTTTTTCACATTCTTAGTTACGAAAATCACAAATTACATGCAAAACTACCTTTATGGGGGAAAAAATGACATTACCAGAAAAGTGTCTTTTGGGTGTTTTTGAGCGTTATATGCAACAAAACACTAAAAAGCAGAACAATCACATTACATTGGAATAAAACCAAATTTTACGAAGAACTTGCCTTTAAGTGTTTTTTAACTCCTTACATACCAAAACGCTAAACGCATTGCAAAACAACCTTTATGAAGAAACAGAATAACATTACCAAAAACATGTATTTTGATTGTTTTTGATTATGTTACCTATAAAATCGCTTAAATACATGCAAAGAACCCTATGTTTGTGAAACGAAAGGACATTACGAAAATCGTGTATTATGAGTATTTTTAAGTTCCTTAAGTACCAAAAATCTAAAACCCACATATAACACTCTTTATAGAGAAAAAAATAATTAAAAAAATATATTTTCTTTGTTATTCATCTTCATAGGTAACGAGATGCCAAACTTTTGAGAAAATTCAGGGAAATTATGTGAAAAAAACATTAAAAAATTATTTTAGCTTTTTCCGGAGTTAGGTACGAAACCCGGAAGTGCATGCAAAGCCACCTATATGGGGAAATTACACGACTTTACAAGAAAAGTGTCTTTGGGTGTTTTCAGCAATTTCAAGAATATTACTGAAAACGTGTCTTTTCAGTTTTAGCGTAGAAAACTAAAACGGATGCAAACCAACCAATATGAAGAAATAGAATAACATTACAAAAAAGTTGAGTGTTTTTGAGCTTGTTACCTACAAAAAACGCAAAAATGAATGCAAAGCAGTCTATATTGGGAAACAAAAGGATATTACAAGAAAATTGTATAATGAATGTATTAATAGTTTTCAAAAACCATAAGGCAAAAAATGCAAAACTCGTATATATGGAGAAGTTTCTTAGATACCAAAATGCTGAAACTCATGAATAACACTCTTAATTGAGAAACAGAACAATTTTAGGAAATGAGTGTATTTTGAGTTTTCTTTCACATTCTTAGTGCTCCAACCCCAAATTACATGCGAAACTGTGGAAAAAAAAATGAAATTATTAGAAAAGTGTCTTTTTAGTGTTTTTCAGCGTGTTAGGCAATAAAGCATTAAAAAGCAGGGCAATCACATTACATGGGAATATAACCAACTTTTACCAAGAACTTGCCTTTAAGTTTTTTTATGCTCCTTACATACTAAAACGCTAAAACCCATGCAAAACACCCTGTATGGAAAAACAGAATAACATTATCAAAAACATGTATTTTGAGTGTTTTTGAGCTTGTTACCAATAAAAACGCTTAAATACATGCAAAGAACCCTATGTTTGGGAATAAAAGGACATTACGAGGAATGTGTATTATGAGTGTTTATAAGTTCCTTAAGTACGAAAAAGCTAAAACCCACAAAAAACACTCTTTATACAGAAAAAAAAAATAAAGAAAAATAAATTAAAAAATAACATTTTTTTTTTATTGATCTTAATAGGCAACGAGATGCCAAAATTCTGGCAAAATTCAGGAAAATTACGTGAAAAAAGAATATTATGAAAGAGGTTAATTTTAGCTTTTTTTCGAACTGTTATGTACCAAACCCTAAAGTGTATGCAAAGCCACCTATATAGGGAAATTAAACGACTTTACAAGAAACCTGTCTTTTGAGTGTTTTCAGCATGTTAGGCATCAAAACGATAAATAACATGGAAGTCACTCTATATGGGAATCCAAAAATTACTGAAAACGTGTCTTTTCTGTGTTTACGTAGAAAAACGCTAAACACGGATGGAAACCAACCAATATGAAGAAATAGAATAACATTACCAAAAGGTATATTTTGAGTGTTTTTGATCATGTTACCTATAAAAACGCTTCAATACATGTAAAGAACCTTATCTTTAGGAAACAAAAGGACATTACGAGAAACGAGTATTATGAGTGTTTTTACGTTCCTTAAGTACCAAAAAGCTTAAACCCACAAATAACACTCTTTATAGAGAAAAAATAAATAAATGAAAAAATAGCATTTTTTTTTTATTGATCTTCATAGGTATCGAGATGCCAAAATTCTGGCAAAATTCAGGGAAATTATGTGAAAAAAAGAATATCATAAAAGTTAATTTTAGCTTTTTTTCAGACCGTTATGTACCAAACCCTAAAGTGCATGTAGAGCCACCTATATTGGGAAATTAAACGACTTTACCTGAAACCTGTCTTTTGCTTGTTTTTCAGTATGTTAGGCACCAAAACAATAAATAATATGGAAATCACTCTGTATGGGAATCCAAAATGAAATTACTGAAAACGTGTCTTTTCAGTGTTTTACGTAGAAAAACGCTAAAAAGAAAGCAAATTAACCAATATCATGAAATAAAATAATATTACTAAAAAGGTATTTTTTTGTGTTTTGAGCGAAAATGGATGCAAATCTCTCTATATTGAGAAACAAAAGGACATTACGAGAAACGTTTATAATGCTTTTTACCTACAAAAAATGCGAAAATGGATGTAAAAGCACTCGATATTGGGAAGCAAAAGGACATTTAGAGAAAAGTGTATAATGATTGTTTTATAGTTTCACAAGAACCAGAAGACAAAAAACGCAAAAAAACTCGTGTATATTGAGAAGTTTCTTACATACCAAAATGCTAAAACTCATGAATAAAACTTTTAATTGAGAAACAGAACTACCTTACCAAATGTATGTATTTTGAGTGTTTTTCACATTCTTAGTTACGAAAATCCCAAATTACATGCGAAACTAACTTTATGTGGGAAAAAAATGACATTATCAGAAAAGTGTCTTTTGAGTGTTTTTGAACGTGATATGCAAAAAAGCACTAAAAGGCAGAATAATCACATTATATAGGAATAAAACTAACTTTTACGAAGAACTTGCCTTTAAATGTTTTTAACTCCTTACATACCAAAACGCTAAAACGCATGCAAAACACCCTTTATGGAGAAACAGAATAACATTACCAAAAACATGTATTTTGAGTGTTTTTGATCATGTTACCTATAAAAACGCTTAAATACCTGCAAAGAACCCTATGTCTATGAAATGAAAGGACATAATAAAAAAAAATAGCTTTTTTCTGGAATTATATACAAAACCCAGAAGAGCATGCAAAGCCACCTATATGGGGAAATTACACGACTTTACCAGAAATCTGTCTTTTGAGTGTTTTTCAGCAATTTCAACAATATTACTAAAAACGTGTTTTTTCAGTGATTTACGAAGAAAAACGCTAAAACGGATGCAAACCAACCAATATGAAGAAATAGAATAACTTTACCAAAAAGGTATATTTTGAGTGTTTTTCAACTTGTTACCTAGAAAAAATGCGAAAATGGATAGAAAGTACTCAATATTGGGAAACAAAAGAACATTACGAGAAACGTGTACAATGAGTGTTTTATAGTTTCATACGAACCACAAGGCAAAAAACGCAAAAAACTAGATATTACCAAAAAAGTGTGTTTTGAGTGATTTCGAGCGTGATATGCAACAAAGCACTAAAAAGCAGAACAATCATATTACATGGGAATAAAACCAACTTTTACGAAGAACTTGCCTTTAAGAGTTTTTTTTTTTATACCCTTACATACCAAAACGATAAAACGCATGCAAAAACACCCTTTTATGGAGAAACAGAGTAACATTACCAAAAACATGTATTTTGAGTGTTTTTGATCATGTTATTTATAAAAACGCTTAAATACATACAAAGAACCTTATGTTTGAGAATCGAAAGGACATTACGAGAAACGTGTATTATGAGTGTTTTTAAGTTCCTTAAGTACTAAAAAAGCTAAAACCCACAAATAAAGCTATTTATAGAGAAAAAAAAATAATAATTTTTTTTGTTATTCATCTTCATAGGTACTTAGATGCAAAAATTCTGGCAATATTCTTTGGGTATCGAAAACAAAATTACTGAAAACGTGTTTTTTCGGTGTTTTACGTAGAAAAACGTTAAAACGGATGCAAACCAACCAATATGAAGAAATAGAATAAAATTACCAAAAAGGTATATTTTGAGTGTTTTTGAGCTTGTTACCTAGAAAAAACGCGAAAATGAATGCAAAGCACTCCCTATTGGGAAAGAAAAGGACATTACGAGAAACGTCTATAATAAGTGTCTTTTTATATTCGGGCAAAAGAACTTGTGGTTCACAAGAACCACAAGGCAAAAAGCGCATAAAGTCGTGTATATAAAGAAGTTTCTTAGACACCAAAATGCTGAAACTTATGAATAACAATCTTAATTCAGAACCAGAACAACATTACCAAATGCGTGTATTTTGAGTGTTTTTTCACATTCTTAGCAAAACCTCAAATAGCATGCGAAACTAGCTTTATGAGGGAAAAAAATGACATTACCAAAAGTGTCTTTTGAGTGTTTTTGAGCGTGTTAGGCAATAAAGCACTAAAAAGCAGGGCAATCATATTACATTGGAATAAAACCAACTTTTACAAAGAACTTGCCTTGAAGTGTTTTTCAGCTCCTTACATACCAAATCGCTAAAACGCATGCAAAACACTTCTTTATGGAGAAGCAGAATAACATTTCGAAAAACAAGTGTTTTTGAGTGTTTTTTTTATCATGTTACCTATAAAAACGCTTAAATACATGCAAAGATCCCTATATTTGGGAAACGAAAGGACATTACGAGAAATGTGTATTATGAATGTTTTTAAGTTGCTTAAGTACCAAAACGTTAAAACCTACAAATAACACTTTTTATAGAGAAAAAAATAAATAAAAAAATAGCATTTTTATTTTTTTGTTATTCATGTTAATAGGTACCAAGATGCCAAAATTCTGCCAAAATTCAGGGAAATTATGTCGAAAAAAGAACATTATCGAAAAAGTTAATTTTACTTTTTTTTTGGAGTTATGTACCAAACCATAAAGTGTATGCAAAGCCACCTATTTGGGAAAATTTAACGTGTTTACAAGAAACCTGTGTTTTGAGTGTTTTTACGCATGTTAGGCACCAAAACGATAGATAATATTAAAGTCACTCTATATGGAAATCCAAAACAAAATTATTGAAAACGTGTCTTTTAAAAGATTTACGTAAAAAAACGCTAAAACGGATGCAAACCAACCAATATGAAAAAACAGAATAATATTACCAGAAAAGTATATTTTGTGTGTGTTTGAGCTTGTTACATAAAAAAAACGCAAAAATGGATGCAAAGCACTGTATATTAGGGAAAAAAAAAGAACATAACGAGAAACGTGTATAATGAGTATTTTATAGTTTCACTAGAATCAAAAGGCAAAAAACGCAAAAACTCGTATGTGTGGAGAAGTTTCCAAGATACCAAAATGCTGAAACTCATGAATAACTTTCTTAATCAAGAAACAGAGCAACCTTAGTAGATGCGTGTATTTTGAGTGTTTTTTTCACATTCTTAGTTACCAGAACCCCAAATTCCATGCGAAACTAGCTTTATGAGGGAAGAAAATGACAATACCAGAAAAGTGTCTTTGAGTGTTTTTGAGCGTGTTAGGCAATAAAGCACTAAAAAGCAGGGCAATCACATTACATGGGAATAAAACACACTTTTACGAAGAACTTGCCTTTTAGTGTTTTTGACTTGCATTTAGTAAGGTTGTTCTGTTTCTCAATTAAGAGTGTTATTCATGAGTTTCAGCATTTTGGTATCTAGGAAACTTCTCCATATACACGAGTTTTTGCGTTTTTTGCCTTGTGTTTTTTTTTTAAATATATAACATTCATTATACACTTTTCTCGCAATGTCCCTTTGTTTCCAAATATAGAGTACTTTGTATCAATTTTTTGCGTTTTTTTTTTTTTTTTGTAGGTAACAAGCTCAAAAACACTCAAAATATACATTTTTGGTAATGTTTTTCTCCTTCTTGATATTGGTTGGTTTGCATCAGTTTTAGCGTTTTTCTACGTAAAACACTGAGAAGACACATTTTCAGTAGTTTTCTTTTGGATTCCCACATAGAGTGAGTTCCTTATTATTTATCTTTTTGGTGCCTAACAAACTGAAAAACACTTAAAACACAGATTTTTGGTAAGGTCTTTAATTTCCTCATATGGGAGGCTTTGCATGTCTTTTCAATGTTTTTTGAGCGTGTTACGCAATAAAGCACTAAAAGCCAGGGAGGCACAGTTTCGGAGAACAATAGGAGGGACCCCATCAGGTCCATAAGCCTTCCGAGGGTTTAGGCCAGCGAGGGCATAGAAAACATCATTGCGAAGTATTTTAATAGGTGGTATGAAGTAGTCAGAGGGTGGAGGAGAGGGAGGAACAAGCCCAGAATCGTCCAAGGTTGAGTTTTTAGCAAAGGTTTTGAGCAAAGAGTTCAGCTTTAGAAACAGATGTGATAGCAATGGTGCCATCTGGTTGAATTAGAGGAGGGAAAGAAGAAAAAGCAAAGTTATTGGAGACATTTTTGGCTAGATGCCAGAAATCACGAGGGGAGTTAGATCTTGAAAGGTTTTGACACTTTCTGTTAATGAAGGAGTTTTTAGCTAGTTGGAGAACAGACTTGGCATGGTTCCGGGCAGAAATATAAAGTGCATGAGATTCTGGTGATGGAAGGCTTAAGTACCTTTTGTGGGCCACCTCTCTATCATGTATAGCACGAGAACAAGCTGTGTTAAACCAAGGTTTAGAAGGCTTAGGACGAGAAAAAGACTCGTTTTCAGTAATATTGTTGAATTTGCCGAAAAAACACTCAAAAGACAGATTTTTGGTAAAGTCGTGTAATTTCCCCATATGGGTGGCTTTGCATGCACTTCTGGGTTTGGTACATAATTCCGGAAAAAAGCTAATTTTTTTTTTTATAATGTTTTTTTTACATAATTTCGCTTAATTTTGCCTGAATTTTGGCATCTTCATACCTATGTAGATGAATAACAAAAAAAAAAAATTCTATTTTTTTAGTTGTTTATTTTTTCTCTATTTGTGAGTGTTAGTTTTTTGGTACTTAAGGAACTTAAAAACAATCATAATACACCATTTTCGTAATATCCTTTCGTTTCACAGACATAGTGTTCTTTGCATGTATTTAAGCGTTTATATAGGTAACATGATCAAAAACACTCAAAATACGTTTTTGGTAATATTATTCTGTTTCTCCATAAAGGGTGTTTTGCATGCGTTTTAGCGTTTTGGTATGTAAGGAGTTAAAACACTTAAAGGCAACTTCTTCGTAAAAGTTGGTTTTATTCCTATATAATGTGATTATTCTGCTTTTTAGTGCTTTGTTGCATATCACGCTCAAAAACACTCAAAATACACTTTTCTGAAAATGTCATTTTTTTCCCACATAAAGCTAGTTTTGCATGTAATTTGGGATTTTCGTAACTAATAATGTGAAAAACACTGAAAATACACACATTTGGTAAGGTAGTTCTGTTTCTCAATTAAAAGTGTTATTCATAAATTTTAGCATTTTGGTATGTAAGAAACTTCTCTATATACATGAGTTTTTGCATTTTTTGTCTTGTGGTTCTTGTGAAACTATAAAACAGTCATTATACACGTTTCTTTAAATGTTCTTTTGCTTCCCAATATAGAGTGCTTTCCATCCATTTGCGCGTTTTATGTAGGTAAAAAGCTCAAAAACACTTTTTGGTAATGTTATTCTATTTTTTTTCATATTTGTTGGATTGCATCCGTTTTAGCGTTTTTCTACGTAAAACACTGAAAAGACACGTTTTCAGTATTTTTTTTTGGATTCACATATTGACTGACTTCCATATTATTTATCGTTTTCGTGCCTAACATGCTGAAAAACACTGAAAAGACAGCTTTCTGGTAAAGTCGTTTAACTTCCTTATATAGGTGGCATGCACTTTAGAGTTTGGTACATAAAAATCCGAAAAAGAGCTATAATTAACTTTTTTGTTAATGTTCTTTTTTCACATAAATTCCCTGAATTTTGGCAGAATTTTGGCGTCTTGGTACCTATGAAAATCAATATAAGAAAAAAAGCTATTTTTATTTATTTATTTATTTTTCTCTCTATACAGAGTGTTATTTGTGGGTTTTAACGTTTTAGTACTTAAGAAACTTAAAAACGGTCCTAATACACGTTTCTCGTAATGTCCTTTTGTTTCCCAAACATAGGGTTCTTTCCATGTATTTAAGCGTTTTTTGTAGGTAACATGATCAAAAACACTTAAAACACATGTTTCTAGTAATGTTATTCTGTATCTCCATAAAGGATTTTTTGCATGCGTTTTAGCGTTTTGGTTTGTAAGGAAGTCAAAAACACTTCAAGGCAAGTTCTTGGTAAAAAGTTGGTTTTATTCCCATGTAATGTAATTGCCCTGTTTTTTTTTTTTTTTTTTTGGTAATTTATTGTCTAACACGCTCAAAAACGCTCAAAAGACACTTCTGGTAATGTCATTTTTTTTCCAACATAGTTTCGCGTGCTATTTGGGGTTTTGCTAACTATAAATGTGAAAAAAAAACACTCAAAATACACACATTTGGTAAGATTGTTCTGTTTCTCAATTAATATTGTTATTCAAGAGTTTCAGCATTTTGGTATCTACGAAACTTCTTTATGTACACTAGTTTTTGCGTTTTTTTGACTCAAAAATAATAAGACACTCATTATACACGTTTCTCGTAATGTCCTTTTGTTTCCCAATAGGGAGTGCTTTGCATCCATTTTCGCGTTTTTTGTAGGTTACAAGCTCAAAAACACTCAAAATGTACCTTTTTGGTAATGTTATTTTATTTTTTCTTATTGGTTGGTTTGCATCCGTTTTAGCGTTTTTCTACGTAAAACACCGAAAAGACACGTTTTCAGTAATTTTGTTTTAGATTCCCATATAGAGTGACTTCCATGTTATTTACGGTTATGGTGCCTAAGAAGCTGAAAAACACTCATAAGACAGTTTTCTGGCAAAGACGTTTAATTTCCCCATATAGGTGGCTTTGCATGCACTTTAGTGTTTGGTACATAACAGTACGAAAAAAAGAGCTAAAATTAACTTTTTTAATAGTTGACTCATAATTTCCTGAATTTTGCTCAAATTTTGGCATCTCGGTACCTGTGAAGATGAAAAAGAAAGAAAAAAAATATCGTATTTTTTTTTATTTTTTTTATTTTTTTCTTAATAAAGAGTAATATTTGTGTCTTTTAGCTTTTTGGTAAATAATGATCTTAAAAACACTCGTAATACACGTTTCTCGCAATGTCCTTTCATTTCCCAAAAGTAGGGTTTTTTTTTTGCATGTATTTAAGCGTTTTTATTGGTAACATGATCAAAAGCACTCAAAATATATGTTTTTGGTAATGCTATTATCTTTCTCCATAAAGTGTGTTTTGCATGCGTTTTAGCGTTGTGGTATATAAGGAGCTGAAAACACTTAAAGGCAAAAGGCAAGTTCTTGGTAAAAATTGATTTTATTGCCATGTAAAGTGATTCCCCTGCTTTTTAGTGCTCTATTCACTATCACGCTCAAAAACACTCAATAGACACTTTTCTCGTAATGTCATTTTTTTCCCACATAAAGCTGGTTTCCCATGCAATTTGGGATTTTGGTAACTAAGAATGTGAAAAGCACTCAAAATACACGCATTTAGTAAAGTTGTTCTGTTTCTCAATTAAGAGTGTTATTCATGAGTTTCAGCATTTTGGTATATAGGAAACTTCTCCATATACACGAGTTTTGCGTTTTTTTGCCTTGTGGTTCTTTTGAACTATACAACATTCATTATACACTTTTCTCGCAATGTCCCTTTGTTTCCCAAGATAGAGTGCTTTGTATCAATTTTCGCGTTTTTTTGTAGGTAACAAGCTCAAAAACACTCAAAATATACCTTTTTGATAATGTTTTTCTACTTCTTGATATTGATTGGTTTGCATCCGTTTTAGCGTTTTTCTACGTAAAACAATGAAAAGACACGTTTTCAGTAATTTTGTTTTGGTTTGCCATATAGAGTGAGTTCCTTATTATTTATCGTTTTGGTGCCTAACATGCTGAAAAACACTCAAAACACAGATTTCTGGTAAGGTCGTTTAATTTTCTCATGGGAGGCTTTGCATGCACTTTAGTGTTTGGTAAATAACAGTCCGAAAAAAAGCTAATATCAACTTTTTTTGATAATATTCTTTTATCATATAATTGCCCTAATTTTTCCCAGAATTTTGGCATCTCGGTACCTATGAAGTTGAATAACAAAAAAAAAAAAAAGAAAATCCTTTTGTTTATTTGTTTTTTATTTTTTATTTTTTTCTAAATAACGAGTGTAAATTGTGGGTTTTAGCTTTTTAGTAGTCAAGGAACTTAAAAACACTCATAATTCACGTTTCTCGTAATGTCCTTGTTTCCCAAACATAAGGTTCTTTGCATGAATTTTTAGCGTTTTTATAGATAACATTATCAAAAACACTCAAAATACATGTTTTTGGTAATGTTATTCTGTTTCTCCATAAAGTTTGTTTTTCATGCGTTTTAGCGGTTTGGTATGTAAGGAGCTTAAAAACACATATTGGCAAAATCTTGGTAAAAGTTGGTTTTATTCCCATGTAATGTGATTGCCTTGCGTTTTAGTACTTCATTGCCTAACACGCTAAAAAACATTTAGAAGGCACTTCTGGTAATGTCATTTTTTTTTCCCTCATAAAGCTACTTTCGCATGCTATTTTGGGTATTGCTAACTAGGAATATGAAAAACACCCAAAATACAGGCATTTGCTTAGGTTGTTCTGTTTCTCAATTAAGATTGTTATTCATGAGTTTCAGCATTTTGGTATCTAAGAAACTTTTTTATATACACGAGTTTTTGCGTTTTTCTACGTAAAACACTAAGAAGATACATTTTCAGTAATTTTGTTTTGGATTCCTATATAGAGTGAGTTCCTTATTATTTATCGTTTTGGTGCCTAACATGCTGAAAACACTCAAAAGACAGATATCTGTTAAGTTCATTTAATTTCCTCATATAGGTGGTTTTCCATGCACTTTAGGGTTTGGTACATAACAGTCCGAAAAAAAAGCTAAAATTAACTTTTTTGATAATATTATTTTGTTCATATAATTTTCCTGAATTTTCCCAGAATTTTGGCATCTCGGTACCTATGAAGATGGAAAAAAAAATTATATATATATTTTTTTTCTAAATAAAGAGTGTTATTTGTGGGTTTCAGCTTTTTAGTACTTAAGGAACTTAAAAAAAACACTCATAATACACGTTTCTCGTAATGTCCTTTTGTTTCCCAAACATAATGTTCTTTCCATGTATTTAAGCATTTTTATAGATAACATGATAAAAAAACACCCAAATTACATGTTTTTGGTAATGTTATTCTGTTTCTCCATAAAGTTTGTTTTGCATGCGTTTTAGCGGTTCGGTATATAAGGAGCTCAAAAACATTTAAAGTCAAGTTCTTGGTAAAAATTGTTTTTTTTTCCAATGAAAATTGATTGCCCTGCTTTTAAGTGCTTTATTTTATTTTATCACGCTCAAAAACACTCAAAAGACATTTTTTCTGGAAATGTCATGTTTTCCTACTTAAATCTGGTTTCGCATGAAATTTGGGTTTTTGGTAACTAAGAATATGAAAAACACTTAAAATACACGAATTTGGTAAGGTTGTTCTGTTTCTCAATTAAGTGTGTTATTCATGAGTTTCATCATTTTGGTATCTAGGAAACTTCTCCATATACACGAGTTTTTGCGTTTTTTGCCTTGTTGTTCTTTTGAACTATAATACACTCATTATACACTTTTCTCGCAATGTCTCTTTGTATCCCAATATAGAGTGCTTTGTATCAATTTTAGCGTTTTTTTTTTTTTTTGTAGGTAACAAGCTCAAAAACACTCAAAATATACCTTTTTGGTAATGTTTTTTCTATTTCTTGATATTGGTTGGTATGCACCCATTTTAGCGTTTTTCTACGTAAAACACTGGGAAGACACGTTTTCAATGATTTTGTTTTGGATTCCCATATAAAGTGAGTTCCTTATTATTTATCATTTTGGTGCCTAACATGCTGAAAACACTCAAAAGACAGATTTCTGGTAAGATCATTTAATTTCCTTTATATAAAAGGCTTTGCATGCAGTTTAGGGTTTGGTACATAACAGTCCGAAAAAAAAAGCTAAAATCTACTTTTTTGATAATATTCTCTTATCATATAATTGTCTTGAATTTTCCCAGAATTTTGGCATTTCGGTACCTATAAAGATGAATAACAAAAAAATAAATAAAATTCCGATTTTTAAATTTATTTATCTATTTATTTATTTTTCTAAATAAAGAGTGGGTTTTACGTTTTTGGTACTTAACAAACTTAAAAACACTCATAATATATATTGCTCGTAATGTCCTTTTGTTTCCCAAACATAAGGATCTTTTCATGAATTTAAGCGTTTTTATAGATAACATGATCAAAAACACTCAAAATACATGTTTTTGGGAATTTCATTTTGTTTCTCCATAAAGTTTGTTTTGCATACGTTTTAGCGGTTTAGTATATAAGGAGCTCCAAAACACTTAAAGGCAAGTTCTTGATAAAAATTGGTTTTATTCAAATGTAATGTGATTGCCCTGCTTTTTAGTGCTTTATTGCCTATTAGGCTCAAAAACACTCAAAAGACATTTTTCTCGTAATGTCATTTTTTTTCTCACATAAAGCTGGTTTCGCATGCAATTTGGGGTTTTGGTAACTAAGAATGTTAAAAGCTCTCAAAATACACGCATTTAGTAAGGTTGTTCTGTTTCTCAATTAGGAATGTTATTCATTAGTTTAAGCATTTTGGTATCTAAGAAACTTCTCCATATCCACAAGTTTTTGCGTTTTTTGCCTTTTGGTTCTTTTGAACTATAAAACACTCATTATATACTTTTCTTGCAATGTCCTTTTATTTCCTAATATAGAGTGCTTTGCATCAATTTTTTGCGTTTTTTGTAGGTAATAAGCTCAAAAACACTCAAAATATACCTTTTTGGTAATGTTTTTTTTATTTTTTTTTATATTGGTTAGTTTGCATCCGTTTTAGCGTTTTTGTACGTAAAACACTGAGAAGACACGTTTTCAGTTGTTTTGTTTCCCATATAAAAGTGATTCCCATATAAAGTGAGTTATATATTTATTCTGAAAAACACTCAAAAGACAGATTTCTTTTAAGGTCGTTTAATTTCCTCATATAGGAGGCTTTGCATGCATTTTAGGGTTTGGTACATAACAGTTCGAAAAAAAAAAGCTGAAATTAACTTTTTTCATAATATTCTTTTATCACATAATTGCCCTGAATTTTCCCAGAATTTTGGCATCTCGGTACCTATGAATATGAATTACAAAAAAAAAAAAAAAATCCTATTTATTTTATTTTATTTTATTTTTTTTCCTTTTTTTTCCAAATAAAGAGTGTTATTTGTGGGTTTTAGCTTTTTGGTACTTAAGGAACTTAAAAAAACACTCATAACACACGATTCTTGTAATGTCCTTTTGGTTCCCAAACATAATGTTCTTTGCATGTACTTTAGCGTTTTTATAGATAACATGATCAAAAACACTCAAAATACATGTTTTTGGTAATGTTATTCTGTTTCTCCATAAAGTTTGTTTTGCATGCGTTTTAGCGGTTTGGTATATAAGGGGTTAAAAAACGCTTAAAGGCAAATTCTTAGTAAAAGTTGGTTTTATTCCCATGTAATGTGATCGTTCTGCTTTTTAGTGCTTTGTTGCATATCACGCTGAAAAACACTCAAAAGACACTTTTCTGGTAATGTCATTTTTTTTTCCCAAATGATGGTAGTTTCGCATGTAATTTGGCATTTTCGTAACTAAGAATGTGAAAAACACTCAAAATACTCAATTTGGTAAGGTAGTTCTGTTTATCGATTAAAAGTGTTATTCATGCATTTATTCATTTTGGTATGTAAAAAATTTCTCTATATACACGAGTTTTTGCGTTTATTGCCTTGTGATTCTTTTAAAACTATAAAACACTCATTATACACGTTTCTCGTAATGTCCTTTTGTTTCCTAATATAGAGTGCTTTACATCCATTTTTTGCATTTTTTGTAGGTAAGAAGCTCAAAAACATTCAAAATATATCTTTATGGTAATGTTATTCTATTTCTTCATATAGGATGGTTTGTATCCGCTTTAGCGTTTTTCTACGTAAAACACTGAAAAGACACGTTTTCAGTAATTTTCTTTTGGATTCACATATTGACTGACTTCCATATTATTTATCGTTTTAGTGCCTAACATGCTGAAAAACACTGAAAAGACAGGTTTCTGGTAAAGTCCTTTAACTTCCTTATATAGGTGGCTTTGCATGCATTTTAGGGTTTGGTACATAACAATCCGAAAAAAAAGCTATAATTAACTTCTATGATAATATTCTTTTTTCCACATAAATTCCGTGAGTTTTGGCAGAATTTTAGCATCTCGGTACCTATGAAGATGAATAACCAAAAAAAAATAAAAAATCCCATTTTTTTTTATTTATTTATTTTTCTAAAGAGTGTTATTTGTGGGTTTTAGCGTTTTGGTATTGAAAGAAATTAGAAATCACTCATAATACACGTTTCTCGTAATGTTCTTTCATTTCCCAAAAATAAGGTTCTTTACATGTATTTAAGCGTTTTTATACATAACATGAAGAAAAACACTCAAAATACATGTATTATGTAATGTTATTCTGTTTCTCCATAAAATGTATTTTGCATGCGTTTTAGCGTTTTGGTATGTAACGAGCTCAAAAACACTTAAAGGTAAGTTCTTGGTAAAATTTGGTTTTATTCCCATGTAATGTGATTACCCTGGCTTTTAGGGCTTTATTGCGTGACACGCTCACAAACACTTAAAAGACATGCAAAGCGTCCCATATGAGGAAATTAAAGACCTTACAAGAAATATGTCTTTTGAGTGTTTTTCAGCATATTAGGCACCCATACGATAAATAATAAGGAACTCACTCTATATGGGAATCCAAAAGAAAATTACTGAAAACGTGTCTTCTTAGTGTTTTATGTAGAAAAACGCTAAAACTGATACAAACCTACCAATATCAAGAAGCAGAATAACATTACCAAAAATGTATATTTTGAGTTTTTTTGTGCTTGTTTCCTACAAACAAACGCGAAAATTGATAGAAAGCACTCTTTATTGGAAAAGAAAGGGATAATGCGAGAAAAGTGTATAATGAATGTTTTATAGTTCAAAAAAACCACAAGGCAAAAAACGCAAAAACTCGTGTATATGGAGAAGTTTCCTATATACCAAAATGCTGAAACTCATGAATAACACTCTTAATTAAGAAACAGATCAACCTTACTAAATGCGTCTCAAAAACACTAAAAGACAAGTTCTTCGTAAAAGTTGGTTTTATTCCTATGTAATGTGATTGCCCTGCTTTTTAGTGCTTTATTGCCTAACAGGCTCAAGAACACTCAAAGACGCTTTTCTGGTAATGTCATTTTTTTCCCACATAAAGCTAGTTTCGCATGGAATTTGGGGTTTTGGTAACTAAGAATGTAAAAAAACACTCAAAATACACGCATTTAGTAAGGTTGTTCTGTTTCTTGATTAAGAGTGTTACTCATGAGTTTCAGTATTTTGGTATCTTAGAAACTTCTCCATACAGTCGAGTGTTTGCGTTTTTTGCCTTGTGATTCTGGTGAAACTATAAAACACTCATTATACACGTTTCTTGTTATGTCCTCTTTTTTTCTTTTATAGAATGAATGTTGCAAAACGCAGCACATTCAATACAAATGTTGTTTCTCCATAAAAAAGTTATTTTCCACGCGTTTGACCGTTTTGGTACGTAAGAAGCTAAAAAAAAAAAAAAAATTCAGCGATATGGTGCTTAATATACTCCAAAACAACCCATATGACAATTTTCTGGTAATGTCGTTCCGTTACTGCATCGAGGGTTCTTTGCATGTATTTTGGCATTTTGGTATTTATGAAGCTCAAAAACACTCAAAATACACGTTTTTGGCAATGTTGTCCTGTTTCTCCATTACACGTTATTTCGTATGCGTTTTAACGTGTTTGTACATAAGAAATAGAAAAAAAAATTTTTTTTTTTATTTTTTTCCCATATAGGGTGCTTTGCTTGCACTTTGTCATTTTGGTACCTAACAAGCTCCAAAATTTTCATAACACACGATATTGGTAATGTTGTTCTGTTTCTTCATTTAGGGTTCTTTGTATGTATTTTGTCGTTTTGGTACCTGATAAGGGGGAATATCGTTAATATCGTTTCGTTTCCCTATATAAGGTATTTTGCATGAATTTTGGCGTTTTATTACCTAATAAGCTCAAGAAAAAAAAATCAAAACACACCTTTTTCCTAACGTTCTTCTGTTTCTTTAATAAAGGGTGGTTTCGACGCATTTTAGAGTTTCGGTACGTAATAAGCACAAAACACACAAAAAAAGTTTTTTGACAAAGTTGTTTTGTTTTCCTATATAGAGTGTTTTCCATGTCTTTTTTTTTTTCTCTAGCGTTAGGTGCCTACTATGCTTAAAAGTAACAAAACAACACGTTTCCGGGAATGTCGTTTCGTTGCCCGAAATAGGGTGCTTTACATATATTTTGAAAATTTTGATTATAACAAGCTGGAAAACACTCAAAGCACACGTTTTTTGGTAATGTTGTTCTGTTTCTCAATAAAGAGCGTTTTGTATGCGTTTTAGCGTTTTCGTTTGTCAGTAGCTGATAAACATCCAAAAGAGACGTTATTGGTAATCTTGTTTTCTTTTTCCATTTAAGGTGCCTCTCATGCTCTTGGGCGTTTGAGTACCTAACAAGTAAAAAAAAAAAACACTCGGTATACACGCTTTTTGGTAATGTTTCTCCGCATAGAGTACTATACGCTTGTTTTAGCGTTTTGTTACCCAAGAAGCTGAAAAAGACTCATAATACACGTTTCCGTTAATAATGTTTCATTTACTCATATCAAGTACTTTGCATGCGTTTCGATCTTTTACTAAAAAGCTAAGAAAAAAAATCAAAACACCTGTTTTTGTATTTTTTGTTTTTTTCTGTTTCTCCATAAAAGGTGTTTTTCACGCGTGTTACCGATTTCGTACGTAAGAAGCTCATAAACACTTAAAAGACACGTTTTTGATAATACGTTTCTTAATGCCGGATGCTTTGTCTGCATTTTGGCGTTTTGTTGCCTAACATTTGGAAAAAAATATCATAAAACACGTTTTTGGTAAAGTTCTTGCTTCTCGATATAGAATGCTCTTCACGTGTTTTAGAGGTTTAGTACGTAAGAGACTGAAAAAGATTCATAACACAATTTTCTGTCAATATCGTTTCATTTCCCCATATCGGGTACTTTGCTTTGGCTTTTTTTTTTTTTTGGTACCTAACAAATTCAAAATCACATAAAACGCATTTTTTTTTTTTTTGCTAATTTTGCTCTGTTTCTAAATAAAGGGTGTTTTGGACCCATTTTAACATTTTGGTCCATAAGCTTAAAAACAAAAGACACGTTTCTGATAATGTTTTGTTTTCCTATTTAGCGTGTTTTCCATTCTTTTAAACAAAAACACCCAAATGACACATTTCACGTAAAGCTGTTTTGTTACCCCATAGACGGTGATTTGCATGTATTTTGGCGTTTTGGTAACTAGGAAGTTCAAAAACAGTGTTGTCCTGTTTCTATATAAAAGCTGTTTTGCATGTGTTTTAGCGTTTGGTACGTAAGAAGCTCAAAACACTCAAAAGAGTAACTTTTTTTTTTCATTTTTTTTTCTCAAAAATACCCATAATACAAATTCTTTGGTAATATTGGTATGTTTCTTTATATAGGCTGCTTTGTATGTATGTTAACGTTTTTGTACCTAACATGAGGACAAACAGTATAAATGCTCGTTATTTTTCGCATGTGATTTAGCATTTTGGTACGTAAGAAGCTAAAAAAAATACTCATAATACACTTTTTCTTTTAATATAATTTCGTTTCCCCATATCCCGCGTGTTCTTTGCATGCATTTTGGCGTTTTTTTTTTTTTTTACCTAAAAGCTCAAAAACTTTCAAAACACCCTTTTTGCTAATGTTGTTCTGTTTCTATATTAAAATCGTTTCAGTCGCGTTTTAGCTATTAAGTACGTAAGAAGATCAAAAACACTCAAAAGACACGTTTTTCATAGTTATTTTCCCCCATATATAATATTTTGCATTCTTTTTAGCGTTTTGGAGCATAATGTGCTCAAAAAACACAAAATAACACGTTTTTGTTAAAATCCTTTCCTTTCCCTATATAAAATACCTTGCATGCCTTCTGGGGTCTTATATAAGAAGCTCTTATGTAAGAAGCTCAGAAACACATACAAGACCTGTTTTTTTTTTTTTTATAATATTGTTTGATTTCCCAAGTAGGGTGTTTTCCATGCTTTTTTTTTATCGTTTTAGTGCCTATTACGCATAAAATAAAAACATGTTTATGGCAATGTGTATGGTGAAATATGATGTTTTACATATATTTTGACATTTTGGTACCTATTAAGATCAAAAACTCTCAAAATGCACGTTTGGGGTAATGTTATTATTTTCCTTAATAAAGTGTGTTTGGAATGCGTTTTAGAGTTTTGGTATGAAACAAACTGAAAAAAAAAACCTCAAAAGACACGTTTTTAATAATGTTGTCTTCTTTTCCCATATAGGGTACTTAAGCACTTTGGCGATTTGGTACCTAAAAAGCTCAAAAACACTCAGAAGACACTTTTCCCATATGCCTCTCATTGAATTTTGGTATGTAACAAGTTTTAAAAGATACATTATAAACATTTTTTGGTAATGTTGTTTTGTTTTTCCATACAGGGTGCTATTCGTGTGTTTTAGCATTTTATTATCTAAGATGCTAAAAAGCACTAATAAAAAGCATTCCTGTTAATATCGTTTCGTTTCCTCAAATAGGGTTTTTTGCATGGATTTTGGTGTTTTTGTACATGACAGGGTAGGAAACACTCTAATTATACACTTTTTGGTAATTTTTCTGCACTTTTCCACGTCTTTTCATAGACGTCCAACCCTTCAGGAGGAAAACATATCACGCAGAGAAGCCACAGAATGCTTGACTTCTGATCTTTCTAAAATTTCTGATTGGGGCAGAGCAAACTTGGTATTGTTCAATGCCTCAAAAACTCAATTCCTCCATCTATCAACTCGACACAACCTTCCAGACAACTATCCCCTCTTCTTCAATGACACTCAACTGTCCCCCTCTTCTACACTGAACATCCTCGGTCTGTCCTTTACTTATAATCTGAACTGGAAACTTCACATCTCATCTCTAGCTAAAACATCTTCTATGAAGTTAGATGTTCTGAAACGTCTCCGCCAGTTTTTCTCACCCCCCCAGCTGCTAACTCTGTACAAGGGCCTTATCCGTCCATGTATGGAGTATGCTTCACATGTCTGAGGTGGCTCCACTCATACTGCTCTTCTAGACAGGGTGGAATCAAAAGCTTTTCGTCTCATCAACTCCTCTCCTCTAACTGACTGTCTTCAGCCTCTCTCTCACCACCGCAACGTTGCATAGCTAGCTGTCTTCTACCGCTATTTTCATGCTAACTGCTCTTCCGATCTTGCTAACTGCATGCCTCCCTTCCTTCCGCGGCCTCGCTGCACAAGACTTTCTTCTTTCTCTCACCCCTATTCTATCCACCTCTCTAACGCAAGAGTTAACCAGTATTCCCAATCAGTCATCCCTTTCTCTGGTAAACTCTGGAACTCCCTGCCTGCTTTTGTATTTCCACCTTCCTATGACTTGAATTCCTTCAAGAAGGAGGTTTCAAGACACTTATTCATCAATTTTTGACCACTGCTTTGACCCTTTATGGGACTGGCATTTCAGTGGGCATTTTTTTTTTTTATTAGATTTTTGTTGTCCTTGGCCAGTGTCTTTCCTACATAAAAAAGGAAAAAAATACTAAAACTCATGCAAAACACCAATTATGGAAAACAGAACATCATTGCCAAAAAAAAAAAAAACGTGTATATTGAGTGGTTTTTTTTTTCAGATTCTTAGGTATTAAAATGCGAAAATGGATGCAAAACACCGTCTATGGGGTAACAGAACGACATTACCAGAAAAAAAATTTCATAATATACGTTTTTGTTAATGTTGTGTTTCTCGATATTGACTGCTGTTCATGTATTTTAGGATTTTGGTAAAAAAAAAAGAAGCTAAAAAAAAAAAACATTAATAATACACTTTTCTGTTAATATCTTTTCGTTTCCCAAAGTTGGGTAAGGTTTTGTTCTCCCCTATAGAGTGTTTTCCGTACTTTCTAGCGCTTTGATTACTAATATACTGAAAAACACCCAAATGACAAGTTTGTGGTAATGTTGTTCCGTTATCCCAAACAGGGTGGTTTGCCTGCATTTTTTTGGTTTTGCCATATAACAAGATGAAAAACATTTAAAACACACGTTTTTAGTAATGTCATTCTGTTTCTTCATATATGATTTATATGCGTTTTGCCGATTTGGTATCTAACATGGGGATAAACACTCATAATTCACATTTTTGATAATGTTGTTCCGTTTCTCAATGCAGACTGGTATTCACAAGTTTTAGCCTTTTGGTACATAAGAAACTGAAAAAAGCTCATAATACACGTTTTCGTTAATATCCTTTAATTTCCAAATATCATGTGATTTGCATGGATTTTTGCATCTTGGTACCTAACAAGCTCAAGGTATTAAAGATATTAAAATGCGAAAATGGATGTAAAACACCGTCTATCGGGTAACGGAACGACATTACCAGAAACTTGTCGTTTGGGTGTTTTTTTTTTTAGCTTCTTACGTACCAAAATGCTAAAACGCGTCCACTGTATATTGAGATACATAACAATATTGCCAAAAACGTGGATTTTAAGTGTTTTAAGCTTCTTAGGGACCAAAACACCAAAATGGTAAAAGTACATTCTTTTTTTTCTTTTTACTTGTTAGGTACCAAAATCCCAAAGTGAATGCAAGACACCTTCTATGGGAAAAGAATACATTATTATAAACGTCTTTTTTTTTCAGGGGGTTGCCTTCAAAGGTATTAAATCGCCAAACTGCATGCAAAGTACCCTATATCGGAAGAAAACAACTTTATTAAAAACGTCAATTTTGAATGTTTTGTTTTTAGTTCCTTACGTAACAAAACGCTAAAACGCATGGAAAATAACCTTTATGGAGAAAAAGAACATTACCGAAAACATGCATTTTTAGAGTTTCTAAGCTCGTTAGGTAACAAAACACCAATAAGCATGAAAAACACCCTCAATCGGGTAACGGAATGACTTTAACAGAAACGTGTCATTTGGGAGTTTTGAGCATATTAGATTAAATCCTTGGAGAACACTCCATTTGGGAAAAGAAAAGAACATTATTAAAAATGTGTCTTTTGAAACTTTTTTGAGTTTCTTACGTACCAAACGTGCTAAAACGCATGAATAACACCATTTATGAAGAAACAGAACAGCATTACCAAAAACGGGTGTATTGAAAGTTTTGAGCTTGTTAGGTACGAGAACGCCAAAATACATGCAATACATACTGAGAAACGAAACGATATTACATAAATATGTATTATAAGTGTTTTTGAACTTCATAGGTAAGAAAATGCTAAAATACGTGAATAGCACAATATATGGAAAAACAGAACAATATCACCAATAACGTGCATTATGAATATTTTTGAGTTTGTAAGGTACCAAAACGGTAAAGTTCATGCAAAGCACCCTATATGAAGAATAACATTACCAAAAATGTGTATTAACAATAATTTTGAGCTTGTTAGGTATCAAAATGCTAAAGTGCATGCAGAGCATCCTGTATGGGAAAAGCAAACATTACAAAAAATTTGTGTTTTGAGTATCTCTCAGCTTCTTACTTACCAAAACACTGAAACGCATACAAAACACTCTTCATGGAGAAACAGAAAAACAGCAAAAAAGTGTACTTTGAGATTTTTTAGAGCATGTTAGGTAACAAAACACCAAAATGCATGAAAATCACCGGACACTGGGAAACAAAACGATATTAACAGAAACTTTTATTATGAGTGTTTTTCAGATTTTTATGTATCAACACGCTTAAACACGTGAATAGCACTCTATATAGAGAAATAGAACATTACCAAAACTTTTATTATGAGTGTTTTTCCTCATATTAGGTACCAAATTCCAAAAATGCATACAAAGCACCCTATATGAAGAAACAAAGCAGCATTACCAAAAATGTGTATTGAGTATTTTTGAGGTTGTTAGGTACTAAAACGCTAAAGGGCATTATTATAAAAGTGTCTTTTAAGTGTCTTTTGAGGTATTTTGCACGCGTTTTAACTTTTTTGGTACGTAAGAGGCTTTTTGAGCCTCTTACGTACCAAAGAGTTAAAACGCGTGCAAAATACCCTGTATGAGGAAAAAGAATTACATTACTAAAAACGGAAGTTTTGAAAGTTTTGAGCTTGTTAGGTAACACAACGCCAAAATGCATGCAAATTAACTGATATTGGGAAGCGAAACGATATTAACACAAAAGTGTTTTATGATTGTTTTACAGCTTATGTAGCAAAACGCTAGAACGCTAGAAGCTTTTTTCAGCTTCTTATGTGCCAAAAGGCTAAAACTTGTGAATATCAGTCTATATGGGGAAACCGAATAACAATACCAAAAACGTTTATTATGAGTTTTCCCCCATATTGCGTACCAAAACGACGAAATACATGCAAAGAACTCTATGAAAAAAAAAAAAAGATTACCAAATACGTGTATCGTGAATGTTTTTGATCTTGTTAGGTACCACAAATTCCAAACTGCATACAAAGCACCCGATATGGGAAAAGAAGAGAACATTGCCAATCAGTGTTTTTTTTTTCCTTTTTAGCTTCTTACGTACCAAAACGCTAAAACGCATGGATAACACCCTTTATGGAGAATCAGAACAACATGACCAAAAACATGTGTTTCGAGTTTTTTCTTGCTTGGTATTTACCAAAACTCCAAAATGCTTGCAAAACACCCTATTTGGGGTAACGAAAGGACTTTACCGGAAACGTGTCATTTGGGTGTTTTTGAGCGTATTAGGCAACAAAACGCAGAATAGTATATAAAACACTATTTGGGAAAAAGAAAACATTAAAATAAACGTGACTTTTGAGTATTTTTCAGCTTCTTACGAGTACGTACCAAAACAATAAAACGCGGGCAAAATATCCTTTATGGGGAAACTTTACCCATAACATAAGTGTTTTCCTGTTTAATAGGTACCAAAACGCAAAAAATGCATGCAAATTTCCCGATATGGGGAAACGAAACGATATTAACAGAATTTTGTTTTATGAGTATTTTCCACCTTCTTAGGTAACAAACCGATAAAACATATGAATAGTAATCTACAGGGAGAAACAGAAAAACACTACGAAAAACGTGTTATTTTCTTAGGTACGAAAACGCAACTGTTCATACAAGGCATTTTATATGGGAAAAGAGAAAAGTGTTACTAAAAAGGTGTCTTTTCAGTGTTTTTATATGCAAAGCACCTTATATGTAAAAAAAATAAAAAATAAATAAATAAATAAAAACATGTTTATGAGTTTTTTTTGTTTTGTTTTTATCTTACGTACTAAAGCGCTAAAACGCATTCAAAACATCCTTTATGAGGAATTTTTTTTTTTTTTACAAAAGCGTGTACTTTAAAATTTTTCAGCTTATTAAATAACAACATGCATGCAAACCACTCTATTTGGGGTAACAACGTGTAATTGAGGTGTTTTTGAGCGTATTAACCATCAAACGCTAAAATGCATTAATGCAACATTAGCAAAAAAAGTGTGTTTTAATTGTTTTGAGGTTCTTAGATAACAAAACGCCAAAAAACATGCAAAGGGCCCGATATGGGGAAACGAAACGATTCTAACAGAAATGTGTATTATGATACCAAAACCCCAAAACACTCTATATGGAGAAGCAGCATTACATAAAATGTGTATTATGAGAGTTTTCCAGTTATTCCAAAACGCCAAAATGCAAACAATGCACCCTATAAAAAGAATTACAACAACCTTACCAAAAACGTATATTATAAGTGTTTTCGAATTTCTTAGGTACCAAAACGTCAAAGTGCATGCAAAGCATCCTATATGGGAAAAGAAATAAAACATTACCTAAAACGTGTGTTTTTAATGCTTTCAGCTTCTTAGGTACAAAAACGTATGTAAAACATCCATCATGGAGAAACAGAACAGCCTTACCAAAAACGTATGTTTCGAGTGTTTCCCAGCTTGTTAGGATCAAAACGCTAAAATGCTTGCAAAGCACGCCAATTTGGAGAACGAGACGATATTACCAAAAAAAAACGTGTCATATGGGTGTTTTTGACCATATTAGGCACAAAAACGCTAAAAAGGCATAGAAAACACTATACATGGGAAAACAAAACATTATCAAAATGTGTCTTGATTTTTTTTTTTTTTTTGAGCTTCTAATGCACCAAAACCCTAAAACGTTTGCAAAATACCCTTTATGGAGAAACAGAATAGCATAACCAATAACGGGTGTTTTGAGTATGCATGCAAAAATACATGCAAATCACATGATATTTAGAAATTAAACGATATTAACGAAAACAAGTATTATGAACTTTTTTCAGCTTCTTATGTGTCAAAAGGCTAAAACTTGTGAATACCAGCCTGCATTGAAAAACAGAACAACATTGCCAAAAATGTGTATTATGAGTGTTCATCCCTATGTTACATACCAAATCGGCAAAACGCATATAAAGTATATATGAAGAAACAGGACGACATTATTAAAAATGTGTGTTTTAAGTGTTTTTCATCTTGTTATATAGCAAAACTAAAAAATGCATGCAAACCACCCTGTTTGGGATAACGGAACATCACCACAAACGTATCATTTGGGTGTTTTTCAATATATTTTTAATCTAAGCGCTAGAAAGTATGGAAAACACTCTATATGGAAAAAGAAAACACTACCCAACTTCGGGAAACGAAAAGATATTAACATAAAAGTGTATCATTATTGTTGTTTTTCTTTAAGCTTCTTTTTTACCAAAATCCTAAAATACATGAACAGCAGTCAATATCGAGAAACACAACATTACCAAAAAAGTTTATTATGAGATTTTTTTTCCCGATGTTAAATATTAAAGCTCCAAAATACATACAAAGTACCTTATATGAAGAAACAGAAGAATATTACCAAAAAACAAAAAAAATATTACCAAAAAACATGTACTCTTTTTAAGGTTGTCAGGTACCAAAACGCCAAACTGCATGCAAAAGAATCTGTATTGAAAAAGAAAAGAACTTTACCGAAAACTCTTATTTTTTTTACTCATTTTCTTACGTACGAAAACTCTAAAACGCATGCAAAACGTCTTTATTGACAAATAACGTGTGTTTTGAGTGTTTTTCAGCTTATTAGGTAGCAAAACGACAAAATGCATGCAAAACACCCTACTTTGTGTAATGAAAAATTACCTGAAACGCCCCATTTGAGTTTTTCTTTTTTTTTTTTTTTTTTGCATATTAGACACCAAAAGGGTAAAAATAATATATAACTTATATTACCGGAAAAGAAAAAAACCAACATTATCAAAAACGTGTCTTTTGAGTGTTTTGAGCTTATTACGTACCAAATCGCTAAAACGCTCAAAAACTAAATGGGAAAACAGAACATCATCACCAAAAACTGGTATTTTGAGTGTTTTTGAACTTGTTAGGTACTAAAACGCCAAAATGCATGCAAATTAAATGATATTGGGAAATGAAAAGATATTATTATTTTTGTGCTTGTTACTTAACAAAACACTAAAGTGCATGCAAAGAACCGTATTTGGGACAATCAAACAACATTATAAAAAACTTCTTTTGTGTGTTTTCTGCTTCTTATGTACCAAAACGTTACAACGCGTGGAAAACACCACTCATGGAAAAACAGAACAACATTAACAAAATCATGAGTTTTTTTTATTTTTTCCACAAAGTTAAGAAGCAAAACCCAAAAATGCATGCAAATCACCTTATTTGGGGTAAGAAAATAACATTACCAGAAACGTGCTTTTTATTATTATTATTATATAAGGCATCAAATGCTAAAAAAAAAAAAAATCGTGGAAAACACTCTATATGGAAAAATAAAAATGCTTGATTAAAAACGTGTCATTTGAGTGCTTCTTACGCACCAAACTGCTAAAACGCATCCAAAACACCGTTTATGGAGAAACAAAAACATCAGCAAAAAATATTTCTTTTGAGTGTTTTTGAGCTTGTTAGGTACCAAAACACCAAAATGCATGCAAATTACCAGATATTGGGAGAAGAAACGATTTTAACAGAAATGTTATGTCTTTTCAACTTCTTATGCAATAAAATGCTAAAATACATGAATAACACTCTATATGGAGAAACGGAGTAACATTATGAAAAACTTGTATTATGAGGGTTTTTCCACATATTAGATACTAAAACTCGAAAATGCATTCAAAGAACCATATATAAAGAAGCAGAACAACATTACCTATGTTGTAATGTACTATGTAATGTACGTGTACTATGAGTGTTTTTCCTCATGTTAGGTACGAAAACGCCAAAATACATACATGAAGAAACTCTACATGAAGAAAAAAATGAACAACATTAACCAAAAACGTGTATTAAAAGTTTTTTGAGCTTGTTAGGTACAAAAGCGCCAAAGTGCATGCAAAACATCCTTTATGGGAAAAGAAAAGAACATTACTAAAACTTGTCTATTGAGTGTTTTACGACTTCTTGCGTACCAAATCGCTATAACGCATGCAAAGCGCTTTTTTTTTTTATGGAGAAATAGAACATTACCAAAAATGTGTATTTTGAGTGTTATCTAGCTTTTTAGGTATTAAAACGCCAAAATGCACGTAAAACACTCTATTTGGGGTAACGAAATGACATTACAGGAAACCTGAGTATTTTCTAGCTTATTTTTACCAAAACGCTGAAGTCTATGCAAATCACCCTATTTGGGGAAAACAAACAACATTGTAAAAAACGTGTCGTTTGAGTGTTTTTCTTCTTACGTATCAAAACGCTAAAATGCATGCAAAACATCCTTTATGGAGAAACAGAACAAGATTATCAAACCTGTGTTATAAGTGTTTTACAGCTAGTTAGCAAAACTCCAAAATGCATGCAAAGCAACTTAAGGAAACGACACCACCAGAAACATGTTACATGCGTGTGTTTGAGCATATTAGGCAACAAACGATAAAGAGCATGGAAAACAATCTATATTTGAAAAGAAAACATTATGAAAAACGTCTTTTGAGTGTTTTTTTTTTTAAGTTTCTTACGTACCAAAACGCTAAATCGCGTCCAAAACACCTTTTATTGGAAAAAAAAAACAGCAAAAATGTCTTTTTTTTTCTTTTTCTTTTTAGCTTGTTAGTTAACAAACCGCCAAAAATGCAAGCAAAGGAACCGATATGGGGAAACGAAACGATATTAACAGAAACGTGTATTAGGAATTTTTTTCGGATTTTTAGGTGAGAAAAGGCTAAGACAAGTTTATGGCATTCTATATGGATAAGCAAAACAACATAAAAGAAAAAAAAACGTGTATATTGAATGTACTTAAAGGCCAAATTCCATGCACGACACATTTAATGGTAAAAGAAAACAACATTACCAAAAACGTGTCCTTTCAGTTTTTTTTTTCTTTTCTTTTTTTTTAAGGTTGTTTGGTACCAAATCACCGGTGTATGCAAAAATTCCCTTTATAGGAGAAGAAAACACAATACAAAAAAAAAGTATCTTTTTTTTGTTTTTTTTTTCAGCATATTACATATTAAAACGTTAAAACGCATGCAAAACGCCCTTCATGGAGAAATAGAACAGCATTGCCAAAAACGTGTGTTTTGAATTTTTTTTTTAAGATTGTTAGGTACTAAAACGCAAAAAATGCATGCAAAGCACTCTATTTAACGGTAATGAAACGATATAACAAGGAACGTGTCATCTGGGTGTTTTGAACATATTATGCTCCAAAAAAATAAAAAGCACGGAAAGCACGCGAAAACAAAACATCATTATAAAATATATATATATATATATATATATATATATATATATATATATATATATATATATATATATATATATATATATATATATATATATATATATATATATATATATATATATATATATATATATATATATATATATATATATGTATGTATTTTGAGTGTTTTCAGCTTCATATGTACCAAAACGTTAATGCACGTCTCGTTTCCTTTCCACATATAGTATGGTTTGGATGCACTGAAAATACATGTTTTTGGAAATGGTGTTCGGTTTTTCCACATAGGTATTCACACGTTTTAGCGTTTTGGTACCAAAGAAACTCAAAACATACATAATATACGTTTCTCATAAATTCCTTTCTTTTCTCCATATGGGGTGATTTTCAAACATTTTAGCGTGTTGGTACATAATGTGAAAAAAACACTCAAAAAGCACATTCCTGGTAATTTTATTATCTTTCATCCTTTTAAGCGTTTTGGTATCTAAAATGCTCTAAATCTCTCATAATACACGGTTCTTGTAATTTTTTTTTCGTTTCCTAATAGTACTTTCCATGCATTTTATTTTTTTTCTACGTAACAGGCTCAAAAACATTCAAAATACAATTTTTTTTCTGTTTCTCTGTCAAGCGTGTTTTGCATGTGTTTTAGGGTCTTAGTAGGTAAGTAGCTCAAAAACACTCAAAAGTTACATGGTTTCATTTCCTATATAGTGAGCTTTCGATGCTTTTTCGCGTTTTCGTGCCACGCATGGCTATAAACATTCAAAAGACATGTTACTGGAAATGTCGTTTCGTTGCCCAGTACATGGTGCTTCACATACATTTTAGCGTTTTAGTACATAACATTGTGAAAAAAAAAAAAAAAAAAAATTCAAAATACACTTTTTTGGTAATTTTGGTCTTTTTATTCATATAGAGTGCTATTCGTATTTAGGTACCTAAGAAGCTCTAAAACACTCAAATTACTCGTTTCGCGTAATATCTTTTCGGTTCATTATATAGGATACTTTGCATCCATTTTGACGTTTTTTCTATGTAACAAGCTCAAAAACTCTGAAGCACACGTTTTTTGATAAAGTTGTTCTGTTCCCCATAAAGGGTATTTTATATGTGTTTTAGCGTTTTGGTACATAACTAGCTCAAAAACACTCAAAATACACGTTTTTGGTTAAGTCGTTTTGTTTTCCATATTTGGTGCTTTGCATTCTTTTAGTCTTTTGGTGCTCAACACGTTCATAAACACTGAAAAGATACGTTCCTTTAACAATGTTAAAAACGCTTAAAAACATGTTTTTGATAATGTTGTTCTGTTTCTCCATGAAGAGTGCTATTCACAAGCATTAGCGTTTTAGTACCTAAGAAACTAAAAAAAAAAAAAAAAAAAAAAACAATGCACATTTCTCAAAATATACTTTCTTTTTTCCATATATGGTGCTTTGCAATCATTTTGGCGTTTTTTTTTAGATAACAAGCTAAAAAGACTCAAAATTCACGTTATTGTGTTTCTCCACAAATTTTGTATGCGTTTTAACGTTTTGGTACGTAAGAAACTCAAAAACACTCAAAAGACACTTTCTTTGTGATGTTTTTATTCCCATATAGGGTTTTTCCCCTGCTATCTGGCGGTTTGGTGCCTACCACTCAAAAACATTCAAAACACATCTTTTCTCGTAATGTCCTTTCGTTTCCGCACATAGGAGCCTTTGGTCCTATAATAATACACGTGTCTCGTAATGTCCTTTTGTTTCTCCATATAGAGTGCTTTCCATGCATTCTGGCGTTTTCGTAAGGAAAAGAAAAAAAAATTCTTTTTTTTTTGTAATGTTATTCTTTTCTCTATAAAGGGTGTTTTACATGTGTTTTAAGGATTTTGAAAATATTCAAAAGACACGTTTTTGGTGATGTTGTTTTGTATTCCCATATCCGGTGTTTTGAATGCTATTTAGCGTTTTGTTACTTAACACGCTGAAAATCACGCAAAAGACGTTTCTGGAATTATAGTTTAATTTCCCTATATAGGGAATTTTGCATCCATTTTGGCGTTTTGGTACCTAACACTGTACAGAATATTTTAATTACACGTTTTTAGTAATGTCATTTTTCTCCATAGAATGCTATTTATGCGTATTAGCGTTTTGGTACCTAAAAAGCTCTAAAACACTTATAATACACGTTTTTCGTAATGTCCTTTGGTTTCGCCATATAGGGTGCTATGCATGCATTTTTAGTGTTTCGTTACATAACATGGTGAAAAACACTCAAAAACCACGTTTTTGGTAATGTTATTATGTTTCTCCATTAAGAGTGCTATTCAGTTGATTTAATGTTTTGTACTTTAAGAAACTCAGACACTCATAATACACGTTTCTCGTAATTTCCTATCGTAATTTCGTAATTTCGTAATTGCCTTTCCTTTTCGTTTCCCCTTTGCATGTTTTTTGGTGTTTTTGTATGTAACAAGCTCAAAACACTCAAAATACACGTTTTTGGTGATGTTATTCTGTTCCTACATAAAAGGTGTTTTGGATGTGTTTTAGCATTTTGGAACGTAAGAAGCAAACGCTTAAAAGACACGTTTTTGGTGATGTTATGTTGTATTCTCATATAGGATACTTTCCATACTAATTAGGATGTGTTGAAAAAATACATGACATTTTTCTTGTCATGTCGTTTCATTTACCCCTGTAGAGGAATTTGCAAGCACTTTGGCATTTTATAACCTAACAATGTGAAAACACTCAAATTACACGTTTTTTTTTTTTTTTTTCGTAATTATGTACTGTTTCTCCAAACAGTGTGCTACTCATGCGTTTTAGCGTTTTCGAGCCTAAGAAGCGCAAAATCACTCATAATACACGTTTCTTGTAATTTCTTTTCGTTTCCCCATGTAGGATGCTTTTGCATGCATTTTGTCGTTTCGGTACCTGAGATGGTTAAATACACACACACACACACACACACACACACACACACACACACAAAAAAAAAAAAAAAAAAAAAAAATAATAATTCTCCATTAAGAGTGCTGTTCACGCTTTGTAGCGTTTTGGTACCTAAGAAACTCAAAAACAATCATAATACGTGTTTTTGTAATGTCATTTTACTTCATCATATAGGGTGCTTTGGATGCATTTTGGTCTTTTTGTACGTAAGAAGCTGAAAAACACTAGAAATAGCCATTTTTATTTTATTTTATTTTTTTTTTTATTTATGAAATACACGTTACTTTATGATGGTTGTTTTGCACGCATTTTAGCGTTTTGGTACATAAGGTCAAAAATACTCTATAGACGCGTTTTTGCTAGCTTTTTTTTTTATTTCCAAATATGGTGCCTTTTTAGTGATTTGGTTTCTAACACAAAAACAACAGATGAAACGTAATGTCGTTTCGTTTCATCATTAAGAGGGCTTTAGATGCATTTTGGTGTTTTTGTACCTAAGTGCGAAATACAGTCAAAATACTCTTTTTATGTAATGTTGTTCTGTTTGTCTATATAGACTACTACTGAGCCGTTTTAGCGTTTTGGTACTCATTATACACGTTTCTCGTAATGTCCTTTTGTTTCCTTATAAAGGATGCCTTGTATGCTTTTTTGGCGATTCGGAACCTAACAAAGTGGAAAACACCAAAAAACACGTTTTTTTTGCGTTTTGGTGTCTAAAAACTCAAAAAACACTCGTAATACACTTATCACTTATTGTCCATTCCTCTATTCATAGAGTGCTTTGCATGCATTTTGACGTGTTTTTTTTTTTTTTCTTAGTAAGAAGCTCAAAACAATGAAAATAAACGTTTTGAGCAATGTTATTCTGTTTCTCCAAAAAGGGTTTGTGTATGTGATTTAGCGTTTTTTTTTATGTAAAGTGTAAAAAAAGTTTAAAAATACAGGTTCTTGTAATGCTTTTTTCCCCAAATGGAGTAATTCCACTGCTTTTTTAGCGTTTTACTGTTAACGCACTGAAAATAAAAACACTTAAAAGACACGTTTTTGATAATGTCATTTTATTCACCATATAGCTGGTTTTCCATGCTTTTTTTGCGTTTTTGGTAGCTGAAAATGTGAAAAACACTCAAAATACACTTCTTTAGTAATGTGTTTCTCGCTTTAGAGTGATATTTATGCATTTTAGCTTTTTTATACCTAAAAATCTAAAAACTACAATGCACGTTTTTCGTAATGGCTTTACGTTTCCCCATATAAAGTATTTTTCATGAATTTTTACATTTTTCTATGTAACAAGCTCAAAAACACTCAAAATACATGTTTTTGCTAAAGTTATACTGTTTCTCCATAAAGGATTTTTTTTTATGTGTTTCAGCGTTTTGGTACGTAAGATCCCTCAAAACACTTAAGGGACGTTTTCTTTATAATATTGTTTTGGTTTCTCATATAGGGTGCTTTCCATGAACACTCATGAAACTCAAATGACACGTTCCCGGAAATTTCGTTTCCTTTGGGTGTTTTGCATGCATTTTGGCGTTTTGGTACCTAACAAAGTGAAATACACTCAAAATACACGTTTTTGGTAATGTTGCTCTGTTTCTCCATATAAAATGTTATTCACTCCTTTCAGTGTTTTTGGTACTTCCAAACGAAAAAAAAAAAAAAATAATAATATATATATATATATATATATATATATATATATATATATATATATATATATATATATATATATATATATATATATATATATATATATATATATATATATATATATATATATATATATATATATATATATATATATATATATATATATATATATATATATATATATATATATATATATATATATATATATATATATATATATATATATATATATATATATATATATATATATATATATATATATATATATATATATATATATATATATATATATATATATATATATATATATATATATATATATATATATATATATATACGTCTCTCGTAATGTCATTTTGTTTCCCCATATAGGATACTTTGCAAGCATTTTAGCGCTTTTTTTAAGAAATAACCCCAAAACACTTAAAATTCTTGTTTCTAGTTATGTTATTCTGTTTCAACATAAAGGATAATGCATAAAAAACCTCTTATATGTTGAAACGAAACGACATTACAAGAAAAGTTTCTTTTGAGTCATTTCTCTGTATTAGGCACTAAAACGCTAAAACGTATGGAAAGCAGCCTATGCGGGAATAGAAAAGAACATTACCAAAAACGTGTTTTTTTTTTTTTTTTTTAGTGTTTTCAGTTTCTTGCGTATCAAAACGCAAAAAAAAAAAAAAAAAAACATGCAAAACACCCTCTATGGAGAAACAGAACATTACCAAAAATAGGTATTTTGAGTGTTTTTTTTTTTTTTCTATCTTGTTACAAAAAACGCCAAAATGCATACAAAGAAATAAGGGGAAAGGATAAGAACATTACGAGACACGTGCATTTTTTTTGATAAAATATGGAAAAACAGAAAAACATTACCAAAAACGTTTATTTTCAGTGTATTTCACATTGTTTGGTAGCAAAACTTCACAATGCATGCTTCTTGCTTCTTCCCAGCTTTTCCCTATTCGGGGTCGCCGTTGTGAATGAGCCTTCTCCACGTATTTCTATTGTTTGCCATCTCTGGATTTATATTCTTCTCCCCAAGATCTCCGTTTATGCAGTCAATCCATCTTCTTTTGAGCCGTCCTCTTCTTCTAACTCCCTCCACCTCCATTTCCATGATCTCCCTTCTTACGTGGTCTTCGCCAACTCTTCTTCTCAAGTGTCCATACCACTTCAACCTTGACTCCTGGATCTTCTTGGAGACTTCAACTACTTTCACCGTTCCTCTTATGTACTTATTCCTAATTCGGTCTGTTCTGTTGACTCCCACCATCCATCTCAACATCTTCATCTCCGCTACATCCATCTTCCTCTCTTCAATCTTCTTCAAAGGTGCTGCTTCTAGCCCATACATCAAAGCAGGTCTAACGACTGCTTTGTGGACTTTGCCCTTCACTCTTACTAGTACCCTTCTATCGCATATCACACCCGAAACTTGCCGCCAATTGTTCCAGCCACACTGAATCCGAAAGTTCACTTCTTTTTCCATTTCCCCTGTCTCGTCTACCATCGATCCCAGGTACTTAAATGTTTTCACTCTCTTCAACTTTTCACCATTCAGTCTAATTGTGGCCTGTTGATCGCCCCTTGTATGCGTCGTAAAATATTCAGTTTTGGACCTACTAATCCTCATTCCTCTGCTTTCCAAAGCAACTCTCCATTCTTCTAATTTTCTTTCCAGCTGTCCTCTCCTTTCGGTCACTAAGACAATGTCATCAGCATATAATACACACCAGGGTGGTTCCTCTCTGACATTTTCCGTTATGACATCGAACACTATGTTGAATAATAGTGGGCTTAGTGCCGATCCTTGGTGTAAGCCGACTTTCACCTGAAAGCTATCCGTTGTGCCAACTGTACTCCGAACTCTAGTTGTAACATTCCTGTAGCATTCTTAGACAATTCTGACATACTTTTCTGGCACTCCTCTTTTTCTCAGGCCTCTCCATACTTCTTGCCGTGGGATCCTATCATACGCTTTCTCTAAGTCAATGAAAACCATATGTAGTACTTTCTGCTTTTCCCGATGTTTTTCCATATTCTGTCGAAGTGCGAAAATTCCGTCGACTGTCCCAAATCCCTTCATAAATCCTATCTGTTGCCGTCCGATACGCACCACTTGTCTCAGTCTACTGTCCAACACCCTTTCAAATACTTAAAGGGTATGAGACATTAGCTTTATCCCTCGATAGTTCTCACAGCTCTGGATGTCTCCCTTCTCCTTAAATATAGGTATCAGGGTACTTTCTCTCCACTTTTCTGGTATAACTTCCTTCTCCATTATTTTTCTGATCAGTTGGTGCAACATGTCCACTCCTTCTCCTTCCAAGACTTTCCACACTTCTACTGGTATTCCGTCGGGCCCTGTTGCTTTGCCATTTTTCATTTTCTTCAGTGCTCCTTCAACCTCTTGTCTTGTCACTTCTCCTACTAATTGTTCATTCGGTTCTCCATCATCTCTAATGAATCTCTCATTTTCTACATTTGGCAACTTCTCAAAATATTCTTTCCACCTTATTAGAATATCACTTTCCTTTTGTATCACAATCCCCCTTTCATCCTTGACCTGTCTAACATGCGTAATGTCCTTTGTGCTCTTGTTTCTCATCTTGGCCAACTTAAATACTCTCCGTTGACCTTCCTCGGTATCCAACTCTTCATAAAGGTTGTCATACCCATCCGACTTAGCAATTGCTACAGTTCTTTTCGCTTCCTTACTGCACAGTTTGTAATACTCCTTATCTATATCTAGCCTTGTTGTTTCCCATCTTTTCTTTGCCATCTTCTTTGCTTGTATTTTCTGCTGCACCTCTTCATTAAACCACCATGTCTCTTTATTTTCCCATATCTTGCCACTACTTTCACCGAGCACTTCTTTTCCAACTCTCAAGATGGTTTCACTCACTCTATTCCACCATCCGTTTACCTCTTCTATTTCCATGTCCAGATCACTTAGCAATCTATCTTTAAAGGTATGTTTAAGATCTTGGTCTTTCAGTTTGAACCACTTAATCCTTCTCTCCGTCGTTACTTTCCCTTTCTGTCTGCGTGTAACAGTTATGGAGAGGTCCATGACAACCAGACGGTGTTGTGCCGTCACATGGTCACCAGGTATGACCTTGCAATTTCTTATTTCCTTGATATTGTTCCGGCGATAGAGTAGGAAAACTTCACAATGCATGCAAAGCATCTTACATCGGAAAAGAAACGACATTTCCAGAAAAGTGTGTTTTGGGTGTTTATGAGAGTGCAAGGTACCAAAACACTAAAAAGCTTAGTAAACAACCTTTCGGGTTTTTTTTTTTAACTGAAACGCATGCAAAACACTCATTATGAAAAAAACAACAACAATAACTTTGCCAAAAACGTGTATTTTGAGTGTGTTTTAATTTGTTGCTTACAAAAACGCAAAAATGCATGGAAATTACCTTATATGGGGAAACGAAAAGAACATTACGAGAAACGACTATTATGAGCGTTTTTGAGCTTCTAAGGTACCAAAACGCCAAAATGCATAATTAGTACACTTTATTGAGAAACTGAACAACATTACCAAAAACGTGTTTTATTGAGCGTTTTTCACATTGTTAACTACCAAAACGCAAAAATGTATGCAAACCATCCAATATGAGGGAAGGAAACGAGAAGTCAATAAACGTGTTTTTGAGTATTTACGAATGTGCTAGACACCAAAACGCTGAAAAGCATGGAAATTACCGTATATGAAAAAAAAAAATCAAAACGCTAAAATGTATGCAAAAATCCCGTAATGGAGAAACCATATAACTTTAACAAAAACGTCTATTTTAAGTGTTTTTCATATGCTTAGGTGGAAAAAGTACTTCATATGGGGATACGAAGACATTAAGAGAAACGTATATTGTGAATGTTTTTGTGCTCCTTAGGTACTAAAACGCGAAAAAAAATTTAAAAGCTGTCTCAACGGAGAAAAAAAAAATACAAAAAAGTGTATTTCGAGTGTTTTTGACATTGTTAGGTAGAAAAACGCCAAAATGCATGCAAAAGAACCTATATGTGGAAAAAAATCCAGAAACATATCTTTTTAGTGCGTATGAGCGTGCTAAGCCCCAAAACACTAAAAAGCATCGAAAGCACACTAATGGGAAAAAACAGCATTAACAATTTTTTTGTGTGTGTTTCTGAGCTGCGCAAGTACCAAAACGCTAAAACGCTTACAATTTGAAAAAAAAAAAAAAAAATAAAATAAAAAAAAAAAAAAAAAAAATATATATATATATATATATATATATATATATATATATATATATATATATATATATATATATATATATATATATATATATATATATATATATATATATATATATATATATATATATATATATATATATATATATATATATATACATATATACGAGTATATATATATATATATATATATATATATATATATATATATATATATATATATACATATATATATATATATATATATATATATATATATATATATATATATATATATATATATATATATATATATATATATATATATATATATATATATATATATATATATATATATATATATATATATATATATATATATATATATATATATATATATATATATATATATATATATATATATATATATATATATATATATATATATATATATATATATATATATATATATATATATATATATATATATATATATATATATATATATATATATATATATATATATATATATATATATATATATATATATATATATAACCAAAAAAACGTGTATTTTGAGTTTTTTTTTCCATAATGTTAGGTACAAGCATGCCAAAATGTCTACAAAGTACTCTATATGGGGAAACGGAAGAACGAGAAACGTCTATTATGAGTACTTTTGAGCTTCTTGGGTACCAAAACGCTGAAAATCATGAATAGCAATCTATATGGGGAAAAAGAACAATATTACCAAAAACGTGCATTTTGTGTGTTAGCAGTTGATTGCTAACCACATTGTTAGCAAGCAAGCAAAGCACCCTTTACGGAGAAATAGAAAATCATTACCAAAAAACAAATTTTTTTTTTTGTATTTTTGAGCTTGTTAGGTAGAAAAACGCCGAAATGCATGCAAAGTACCATATATGGGGAAACAAAAAGACAATACGAGAAAAGTGTATTATGTGTGAAAACGAAAACTCATTACGAGAAACTTTTTTTTTTTTTTTAGTTTCTTAGGTACCAAAACACGAAAACGCGTTAATATAATTCTATATGCTGAAACAGAACAGCAGCAAAAACGGCAGCAAAACGGTAAAAAGTATGGAAAATTTCCTATATGGGAATAGAAAACATTACCAAAAACATGTCTTTTGTTTTCAGCTTCTTACGTATCAAAACGCTAAAGCGAAAGAAAAGACTCATTGGAGAAATAGAATAACATTCCCGAAAATAAGTATTTTGAGTTTTTGAGCTTGTTACGTACAAAAATTTAAAAAAAAATGCATGCAAAGTATTCTACGAGTATATTGTTTTTGGTAAAGCTGTTTGCTTTTCCAATATAATGTGTTTTGCATGCACTTACAAGTTTAAAAACACTCTTTTTACATGGTTTGGTTGTTCTTTTTTTTTCATACTGGATGATTTGTTTTCATTTTGGCTTTTTAGTACCTAACAATGGGGAAAACACTTATAATACACGCTTTTCGTAATGCCATTCTGTTTCATCATATAGAGTGCCATTCACTCTATATGATGAAACTAGGGTTTTGGTCCCTTAGCTGAAAAACACTAATACGATTAATACACCTTTCTGTTAATACCTTTCGTCTCCCAATATCGGGTAATTTAGATCCATTTTGCGTTTTGGTAATTAACAAGCTCAAAAATACTTAAAACCCATTTTTGCTAATGTTCTGTTTCTCCATAAAGGGATTTTTTGTATGTATCTTATCGTTTTGGTACATAAGAAGTTGAAAAACACTCAAAAGACACGTTTTTTTTGGTAATGTTGTTTGCTTTTTCCCATATAGGGGTCTTTGCATACACTTTAGCGTTTTAGTAAATAACAAGCTCGAAAACATTCATAACACACATTTTTGTTGATGTTGTTCAGTTTTTTCATATAAGGTGCTTTGTATGTATTTTAGCGTTTTGGTACCTAACATGAGGAAAAGGAATAATAATTCACGTTTTTTTTCATAATGTTGTTCTGTTTCTCCTTATAGTGTGCTATTCATGTGTTTTACCGTTTTCGTACATAAGAAGCTAAAAAAGAAAATCTTATAATTCACGTTTCTGTTAATATCGTTTCGTTTCCCTATGTCGGGTGATTTGCATACATTTTCGTGTTTTGGTACCTATGAATCTCAAAAACACTCAAGGCACATGTTTTTTGGTAATGTCCATAAAGGGTGTTTTCCACGGGTTTTACCGTTTTGGTACCTAAGAAGCTCAAAAGAAGTAAAAAACACTCAAAATGCACGTTTTTGATAATGTTTTGTTTTCATATTTTTTCCATATAGTGTTTTCCATGCTTTTTAGCGTCTTCGTGCTTAATATGATGAAAACACTCAAATGACACGTTTCTGGTAATGACGTTTCTTTAACCCATTTTGGCGTTTTGGTATCTAACAAGCTGGAAAACACACACGTTTTTGGTAATGTTGTTGTGTTGCTTCGTAAAGGACGTTTATATACATTATAGCGTTTTGGTACCTAAGAAGCTGAAAAAAAAACACTCAAAAGATGTTTGCTTTTCCCATATAGGGTGTTTTACACACACTTTGGCGATTTGGTACCTAAGAAGCTCAAAAACACCCAAAGGACACGTTTTTGGCAATGTCGTTTTATTTTCCCATATAAGGTGACTTATATGCATTTTGGCGTTTTGGTACCTAACAAGTTAAAAACATTAAAAATACACGTTTTTGGTAATGTTGTTCTGTTTATTCACATAGAGTGTTATTCACGTATTTTAGCGTTCTTTTACCTAGAAAGCTGGGAAAAAAACTCATAATACACGTTTCTGTTAATATCGTTTCGTTTCCCTATATTGTGTACTTTGCAAGTATCTTGTGGTTTTGGAAAACACTCAAATCACGCGTTTTTGGTAATGTTTTCCCATAAAGGATGTTTGCATAATGTTTTGTTTTTCACAGAGTTTTTTTTCCAGGTTTTTTTTATTGTTTAGTTGCCTAATACGCAAAAAAAAAAAAAAAACACTAATATGACACGTTTCTTGTAATGTCGTTTCGTACACACCAAGGGTGCTTTGCAGGCATTTTGGCTTTTGGTACCTCACAAGCGGGAAAACGCTGAAAACACGTTTTTGATAATTTTGTTGTTTCTCTATAAATGGTGTTTTACATATGTTTTAGCGTTTTGATATGTAAGAAGCTGAAAAACTCAAAAGACACGTTTTTGGTAATATTCTTTTTTTTTCCATATAATGTGTTTTACATGCATTTTTGGTTTTTAGCAACTTACAATCTCAAAAATTTTCATAATGCACTTTTTGGTAGTGTTGTTCTGCTTTTTTCATATGCATTTTCGCGTTTTGGTACCTAACATGTGGAAAAACACTTATAATACACGTTTTTTTTTTTTTTTTGGTAATGTTGTTCTGTTTCTTTATATAGGGTACTTTATATGCATTTTGGAGTTTTAGTATCTATCTTGAGGAAAAACACTCATAATACACGTTTTTTGTAATGTTGTTTTGTTTCTCCATATAGAGTGCTATACACGTGTTTTAACTCTTTGGTACATAAGAAGTTGAAAACACTCATATAGTTTTCTGTTAATATCATTTCGTTTCCCAAAATAAAGTAATTTGCATAGCATAACAATCTTAAAACCACTCAAAATGCCCTTTTTTGTTAGTTTAGTTTCTCCATAAAGGACGTTCTGCACACATTTTTAGTGTTTGGTAGGTAAGAAGCTCAAAAACATTTAAAAAAAACACGTTTTTGATAATGTTGTTTTCCCATATAGAGTGTTTTCATGTTTTTTAGCGTTTTAGTGCCTATATCCTTAGAAATATAAATATGACATGTTTCTGGGATTGTCGTTTCGTTATCCGAAATAGGTTGTTTTATATGCATTTTGGAAATTTCGTGTCTAAGAAGCTGGAAAACACTCAATTGTACGAGGGTTGTAGGATCCGGACATGATTTTTTTTTTCTCTCATTTCTGCATTTTTTTCGTTTTTTTTTTTTTTTTTTTTTTTTATATATGCAACGTTTTGATAAAAAAATTCCCCTTATGTAATGAGGTCTTCCATCATTAAATTCCACGGTTTAACACAACGCGAGACATTTCTGATTTTATTTTTTTTTTTCACTTTTTTCTTATATTTTTCTGATATATCCGTTTTCTTCAGTAACATCAAAAAAAAAGATTCTCTCAGCATACAACATTAGAGAACATAAAATTTTATGTCTTACTATATCTCTTGCGAAAAGTAAAAAAATTACTATTTCTTTCGTAAATCTAGCATATAATCAATGTATCAGCATCAAATATCTTTTCCATTAATATTTTATTTATTTCAAGCAGTGAAAACTTTCTTTTTTACTTAGAAATATGGCGAAATAAAAAAAAAAATTCTATCCCTCCCTTCCACCTTCATCCCCCGGGTAATTAAGCATGAAATCATGAATCGCTTTAGTCCTATGTAGAAAACCAGTTGGAGTAATTAAATGAGACTATGTGTGCTTTTTCAACATATCCAGATGTATATATCATGTAAATTTCAATTCCCTAGCTGCAATAGGTAAATTATAGTAACCCCTTAAACTTAATGACATGGTATCTCAAACCGGCGGATTTTGGCATATAAAGATTATCTCCTTCGTTGTTATTCTTGATACACATATATGGGCTATTGCAGCTTATGAAACTATGAGAGGCGAAGAAAGTCTGTTATCGAAATTTTTTTTTTTTTTTAGTTGATTTTAATTTTGGACAAATATTTGAATGTCAAAATTTTTCTTACTTTTTCGTCGAACAAAAAAAAAATCTTTTATCATTGTACAAAAAAAAAGATAGCAGACATTGTTTTCCTATCCTTTCTGATTAAAATGCTTTTTGAATTAAAGAAATTGGTCAATAAATAAGGATGGAGATACGAGTTGAACATACGGAATTTAATATGCGAATAGCGACCAAAACACAAATTTTTGAGAATGTTGTTCTGTTTCTCAATAAAAAGTGTTTTTGAATGCATTTTAGCGTTATGCTACGTAAGAAGCTGATAACCACTCAAAAGTCACGTTTTGGCAGGTTTTTTTTTCACATTTAAGTTGCCTTATATAAACTTTGGCGTTTTGGTACCTAACAAGTTAAAAACACTCAATATACACGCTTTTTTTTTGTAATGTTCTGTTTCTCCATATAAAATGCTATACAGTTGTTTTAGCGTTTTATTACCTATGTAGATGAAAAACACTATTAATACACGTTTCTGTTAGTATCGTTTCGTTTCCACATATCGGTTCCTTTGAATTCATTTTGTCGTTTTGGTACCTAACGAGGTCAAAAACACACATAACACTTTTTTGGTAATATTGTTCTGTTTCTCCATAAAAGGTGTGTTGAACGCGTTTTAGCATTTTGGTTCATAAGCTCAAAGAATTTCAAAGGACACGTTTTTTTTTATAATATTGTTTTGTTTTCTCATATGGAGTGTTTTCTATGCTTTTTAGCGTCTTGATGACTGATGCGCTGAAACACACCCAAATGATACTTTGTTGGTGATGTTGTTTCGTCACTATGTATGCATTTTGGCGTTCTGGTATGTAACAATCTCAAAACAGTCAATATACACGTTTTTGGAAATGTTGTTCTGTTTATCTATAAAGGATGTTTGTATGCGTTTCAACGTTTTGGTAAATAAGCTAAAAAAAAACGCTCAAAAGACACGTTTTTGGTAATGTTGTTTATTTTTCAAATATAGGGTACTTTGCATGCACTTTAGCGTTTTGGTACCTTATAAGTTCAAAAAGAATCATAATACACGTTTTTTGGCAATGTTGTTATGTTTCGCCATATAGAGTGCCTTTCACTTGTTTTATCGTTTTGGTGCAAAAGAAGCTGAAAAACAATCATAATACACTTTTTTTTTTGTTAATATCGTTTCGTCTTTTTGGTACCTAGCCAGCTAAAAATAAAACACTCAAAACTCCTGTTTTTGGTAATGTTCTGTTTCTTTATGAAGAGTGTTTTGCACGCGTTTTAGCGTTTTGGTAAGTAAAAGCTCAAAAAACACCCGAAGGCTTTTGATAATGTTGTTTTGTTTCCCCATATAGAGTGTTTTCCACGCTTTTTAGCGTTTTGGTGCCTAATATGCTTAAAAACACCCAAATGACAAGTTTTTGGTAATGTCATTCCGATATCACAGAGAAGGTGCTTTGCATACATTTTGACGTTTTGGTACCTAAAAACCTGAAAAACACTCAAAAATACACGTTTTTAGTATTGTTGTTCTATTTCTCCATAAAGGTGTTTTCCATGTGTGTAAAAAAATAAAGAAACACAAACACGTAATGTTGTTTGCTTTTCCCATATAGAGTTTTTTGCATGCACTTTAGTGTTTTGGTAAATAACAAGCCCAAAAACACTCATAATGCACATTTTTGGTAATGACGTTCTTTTTCGTCATATAGGGTGCTTCGTGTGCATTTTGATGTTTGGTATCTAATATGAGGATAAGGAATCATAATACACGATTTATATTATGTTTTGTTTCTCCATATAGTGTGGTATTCACGTGTTTTAGAGCATTAGTACATGAGAAGCTAAGAAAGGCTCATAGTTCACCTTTCTGTTAATATCGTTTCGGTTTCTTATATCAGGTTTACCTAACAAGCTGAAAAACACACAGAACTTTTGGTAAAGCTGTTCTGTTTCTCCATTTCCACGCGTTTTATCATTTTGGTAAGTAAGAAGCTCAAAAACACTGAAAAAACACGTTTTTTATAATGTTTTGTTTTCTTATACAGAGTGTTTTTCCATGAATTTTAGCGTTTTGGTACCTGATACGCTCAAAAAACACCTAAATGACACGTTTCTGGTATGTCGTTTCGTTACCCATATGCTTAGCATATATTTTGCCGTTTTGGTACCTAATAAGCTCAAATTTTTTTCTCCATAAAATTTTTCTCCATAAAAGGTGTTTTGTATGCGCTTTAAAGTTTTGGTACGTTAGAAGCTGGCACCTAACAAGCTCAAAAACACTGAAAAGAAAGGTTTTTGTTAATGGCGTTTTCTTTTCCATTATAAAGTGCCTTGTATGCACTTTGGCGTTTTGGAAACAAATTAGAAAAAAAAAAAACTTAATACACACGTTTTTGGTAATGTTTTGTTTCTACAAATATAATGCTTTTCACGTGTTTTAGTGTTCTGTTACGTAAGAAGCTGAAAAACACTCATGATGCAGGTTTCTTTTTACTATCGTTTTGTTTCCCTATATTGGGTGGTTTGCACTAGGTCGTTTGTTATTTAAAAAGCAAGAAAACGCTCAATTCACAAGTTTGGGGTAATGTTTCCCATAAAGGGTGTTTTGCTCTCGATTTAGCGTTCTTGTACGTAATAAACTGAAAAACACTCAAAAGACACGTTTCTGGTAATGTTGTTTTCCCTTATAGAGTATTTTCCATGCTTTTTAGCATTTTGGTGCCTAACAAATTAAAAACACTTACAATACCGTTCTTGGTAATCTTGTTCTATTTCTTCATATAACGTGATTTGTATGCATTTTGGCGTTCGGTACTTAACATTGGGAAAAACACTTATAATACACATTTTTGTTAATGTTCTCTTTCTCCATAAAGAGATATTGAAGTTTTTTTTTTTTTGCTTTTTTGTTATCTATTAAGTTTAAAAGCGATCATAATAGACATTTCTGTTAGAATAGTATCCTTTTTCTATATTTGGTACTTTACATGCTATTTTGGCGCTTTGTTATTTAACAAGCTCAGAAACACTAAAAACAAGTTTCTGCTAATGTTGTTATGTTTCTCCATTATGTGTTATTTGGACACTGTTTAGTGTTTTGGTACGTAAGAGGATCAAAAACATTCAAAAAACAAGTTTTTATTTTTTTTTTATTAGTTGTTTTCCATTTTTTTTTTTTTTTTAGCGTTTGATGACAAATACGCTCAAAAATACCTAAATGACAAGTTTTTGATAATGTCGTTTTAATTACCTATATAGGGTGCTTTGCATGCATATTGGCGTTTTCGTACCTTACAAGCTCAAAAATCTCAAAAAAAAAAAAATGTCTTTTGACAATGTTGTTATGTTTCTCTATGAAGGATGTTTTGCATGAGTTTTAGCGTTTTGGTACGTAAGATGCTGAAAAACACTTAAAAGACACGTTTTTGGTAATGTTATTTACCTTTTTCGTATAGGGTGCTTGCATGCACTTAAGAGTTCTGGTACCTTACAAGCACAAAAACACTCATAATATACGTTTCTGGTAATGTTGTTCTTTTCTGCATAGACGGTGCTTTGTATGAATTTTGGTGTTTTGGTACCTAATGTGGGAAAAACACTCATAATACATGGCAATATTGTTATGTTTCTCCATATGTGCTATTCACGTCTTTTAGCGTTTTGATACATAAGAAACTGAAAACTTCTCATAATACACTTTTTTGTTAGTATTCATTCATTTCCAAATATCAGGTAATTAACATGTATTTTGGCGTTTTGGTACCTAACAAGCTGAAAAACACTCGAAATATCTGTTTTTGGTAATGTTGTTCTGTTTCTCCGTAAATGGTGTTTTCCACGCGTATTAGCGTTTTGGTACGTATAAAGCTCAAAAATACTCAGAAGACACGTTTTTAATAATGATGTTTTGTTTTCCCTTACAGAGTGTTTTTCATGCTTGTTTAGCGTTTTGGTGCCTAATATGCTCAAAAACACTCAAAAGACAAGTTTGTCGTAATGTTTTGTTACACCAAATAAGGTGCTGTGCGTGCATTTTGGCGTTTTGGTTCGTTTTTGGTAATGCTTTATTATTTTAGCTTATAGGGATCTTTGTATGCATTTTATCGATTTGGTACCAACAAGCTCAAAAATACTGAAAAGATACGTGTTTGGTAATGTTGTTTTCTCTTCATATATAAGGTGGCTTGCATGCAATTTTGGGTTTTGGTACCTAACAAGCTAAAAGACATTTAATATACATGTTTTTTTTTGTTTTGTTCTGTTTATCCATATAGAGTGCTCTATAAAATTGTTTTAGTGTTTTGTTACCAAAAAGCTAAAAAAATAATCATAATGTACGTTTCTGTTAATACTGTTTCGTTTCCACATATCGCGTACTTTGCATGTAATTCTGCGTTTTCTTACCTAACAATACTCAATACATACGTTTTTGCTAATGTTATTTTTTTTTTTTTTCACCATAAAGAGTTTGTTAATCGTGGTACTTAAGAAACTCAAAAACTCTCAAAAGACACGCTTTTGGTAATGTTTTGTTTTCCCATACAGAGTGTTTTCCATGTCTTTAAAGTTTTTCTTTTGCCAGATACAATAAAATAAACACCTAAATGACACGTACCTGGTAATATCGTTTTGTCACGACAAATAGGTTGTTTTCCATGCATCTTGGCGTTGTGTAACAAACAAGCTGGAAAACAGTTAAAACACAAGTTTTCCGTAATGTTATTCTGTTTCTCCATAAGGGGTGTTTTAGCTTTTTGTTACCTAAGACGCTGAAAGACACTCAAAAGACACGCTTTTGGTAATGTTATTTTCCATATACGATGCTTTGCATGCAGTTTGACGTTTCAGTACCTAACAATCTCAAATACACTCATAATACACTTTTTTGGTGATGTTCTGTTTCTTCATATAGGTTGCTTGGTATACATTTAGGCGTTTTCGTAACTAACTTGAGGAAAAACACTCATAATGCACGTTTTTTTTATAATGTTCTGTTTCTTCCTATACAGTGCCATTCACGTGTTTTAGCATTTTGATATAAATGAAGCTGAAAAATCCTCATAATACACGTTTCTCTTAATATGGTTATTTGCATATATTTTGGAGTTTTCGTACCTAACAAACTTTAAAAAAAAACACTCAAAACATTAGTATTTGGTAAAGTTGTCCTGCTTCTCCATAAATGGTCTTTTGCAATTATTTTAGCGTTTTGGTGCGTAAGAAGCTCCAAAACATTCAAAAGACACGTTTTTTATTATGTTCTTTACCTTTCCCATATAAGGAGTTTTGCATGTACTTTTACGTTCTGGTACCTAACAAGCTCAAAAACACCACGCTTTTGTTAACTTTCTTTCATGTAGGGTGCTTTGTATGCATTTTGGCGTTTTGGTACCTAACGTGGGTAATGTTCTGTTTCTCCACATAGAGTACTATTCACTCCTTTTAGCGTTTTGGTACATAAGCTGAAAAACACTCACAATCAACATTTATGTTAATATCGTTTCTTTTCCCCATGTCGGGTACTTTGCATGCTTTTTTATTCAATTTATTCCAAAAAAGCTCAAAATAACTCAAAAGACACCTTTTTACTGATGTATTTCTGTTTCTCCATAAAATGTCTTTTTTAACGCGTTTTATCGTTTTGGTATTTAAGAAGCTCAAAACACTGAAAATACACGTCTTTGATGATGGTGTTTTGTTTTTCTTTATAAAATGTTTTCCGAACTTTTTAGCGTTTAGTGCCTAATACGCTCAAAAACACCTATATGACACGCTTCTGGTAATGTCGTCTCGTTACCCCATATAGGGTGGTTTCCATAAATTTCGGCGTTTTGGTACCTAATAAGATAGAAAAATTCTCAAAACACACGTTTTTTTGGTAATGTTGGTATTTTTCTCCATAAAAGATATATATATATATATATATATATATATATATATATATATATATATATATATATATATATATATATATATATATATATATATATATATATATATATATATATATATATATATATATATATATATATATATATATATATATATATATATATATATATATACATATATATATATATATATATATATAAACATCACGAAAAACATGTTTTCAAGTGTTTTTGAACTTGCTACATACGAAAACGCTCATTATCATGCAAAACACACACACACACACACAAAACAAAATAACATCACCAAAAATGTGTATTTTCATGTGTTTTTAGCATTGTTTAGCAGTAAAACGGCGAAATACACCATATATGAGGTAAGGAAACGAGATTTAAAACAATCGTGTCTTTTGGGTGTTTTTGAGCGTGATATCAGAACGCTAAAAAGTATGTTTTAGGGTTTTGGTGCCTAACACTCTCAGAAACACTGAAAAAACACGTTTCTGGTGATGTCGATTTTTTTCCCTTAAATGGGAGGCTTTGCATGCATTTTGGCTTTTTCGTACCTAGCAATGTTTTCCTTTGAGTGTTTTTCATGCGTTTAATACTTTTGATACCTAAGAAGCTCAAAAAACACTCATAATAAACGTTTCTCGTAATTTTTTTTTGATTCCCCGTAAAGGGTATTTTCCATACATACTGGAGATGTTATACGTAACAATCTCATAAACACTCAAAAATTTATTTTTGGTAATGTTATTCGATTTCTTCATAAAGGGTGCTTTGCATGCATTTATGCGTTTTGGTATGTTCTCTAAAACACTGAAAAGAAAATTTTTTTATATTTTTTTTGATTTTCCAAATAGACTGCTATCCATGCGTTTTAGCGTTTTGGTTCATATCACACTCAAAAACACTTAAAAGACACGTTTTTTAAAGTGTTTCTTTTCCCCATATAGGGTGCTTTGCATGCATTTTGGGTTTTTGTTACCTAACAATGTGAAATACACCCAAACTCCTCGTTTTTGGTAATGTTCTGTTTCTCTATGTAGAGTTCCATCCTCGAGATTTTGCGTTTTGGTAATGTTATTTTATTTCTCTATAAATTTTGTTTTGCATGCGATTTTGCGTTTTGGTACGTTAGTAGCTCAAAAACAGTGAAAGGAGTGTTGTAGGGTCGCTAATCCCTTGTCAAATTATCTATGTTCAGCTCATATATCCTCCCTTATTAATTGACCAACGTCTTTAATTCAGAATTTATTTTAATCAGGAAGGATAAGAGAACAAAGTCTTTTATCGTTTTTTCCTTGTATAATAATTAAAAAAAAAAATCGATTAAAAGTAAAAAAAAAAAAAAATGTTATTCAAATGTTTCAAAAATGGAATTCAATTCCAAAAACAAAAAAATCGATAGCAGACTTTGTTCGGATCTCATAATTTTATGAGATGCAGTAGCCCATATATGTTTACCAGGAATTATAACAGAGAAGAAAAATTTTATATCGAAAAATCTGCCATATTGAGATATAAAGTCACCAATATTAAGGGGACACTAAAATATACTTATTATAGCTAGGGACATTCACATGATATATACAACAGAATATAATGAAAATGTAGCTTTAATTTCATTTAGTTACTCATATTGGTTTTGTACATAGGCCTAAAACGATTCATGATTTCAAGCTTAATTACCTGGGGTTGGATGGGAAAAGGGGATTTTTTTTTTTTATATTTCGTTTTATTTCTAAGTGAAAACCAGTGTTTCACTGTTTATAATAAATAAAATATTAATGCAAAAAGAAATCTGATGCAGATACATTGATTATTTGCTGGAAATCTGAAAAAAAAGTAAATATATCATAATTTTTCGTATATAAATCTAAGAAATATAATTAGCCCTAAAAATGTCTCGTTTTCTAATGTGCTCAGAGAAAAAAATAAGAGCTTTTCATAGGAAACCAAAAAGAAAACAGGTATATCAGAACAATATGGGAAAAAAAGAGAAAAGAAAAACTTATCATACGTCTCGTAGCTGGAGAAATTCATACGTCTTAGTGCTTTGATACATAAGAAGCTCAAAAGCACCCATAACAAACTTTACTCGCAATGTTCTTTCGTTAACCCATATAGGGAACTTTGCATGCATTTTGGCTTTTTCCTATCTATGTAAGAAGGTGAAAAACACTCAAAGTACACGTTTTTGGTAATGTTATGATGTATTCCCCTAAGAAGAGTGTTTTGCATGCATTTTAGTAAGTAGCTAAAAACATTGAAAAGAGAAGTTTTTTTTTTTTTTTCATATGGCGTTCTTTCCATGCTTTTTAACGTTTTAGTACCTAGCACATAGATAAATACTAAAAAGACACGTTTCTGGAAATCTCAATTCCTTTCCCCACACAGACACAGAAAACACATGTCTCTGGTAATGTAGCTTCCCTATTTTAAGAGGGTTTGCATGCATTTTGGCGTTTTTTTAACTCAGTAATGTGAAAAACACTCAAAACACACGATTTTGTTAATGTTGTTATGTTTCTTGATATCAAGTACTATTTATATATTTTAGAATTTTAGTATGTTAGAAGCTCAAAAACTTTTATAATTCACGTTTCTCGTAATGTTTTTTCGTTTCCCATACTTAGCATGCATTTTGGTGTTTTTCTATGGTTTTTGGTGTGTAAACTTATACTGTTTCTCCATTATTTTTTTTTCCATGCGTTTAAGCGTTTTGTTATGCAAGTAGCTGAAAACACTAAAAAGAGACATAATTGGTAATATTGTTTTCCTGTCTCATATAGAGTTCCTTTCATGCTTCTTCATACTTTTCTAGAAATCATGTTTCATTTACCCATATAGGGTGCTTTGTGTGCAGTTTTGCGTTTTTTACTTAACTTTGTGAAACACACACACACACAAAAAAAAAAAAAAAAAAAAACACGTTTTTGGTAATGTTTTGTTTCTCCGTACAAAGTGCTATTGAAGCGTTTTCGCATTTTGGTAACTAGAAAGCTCAAAAGCACTCATTATTCACTATCGTCATAATGTTTTTTTTTCTTTTCCTTATATATTTTCTTCACATTGTGGAGTTTTTGCACGTAACAAGCTAAAAAACTCTTCTTGTTATTGGTAATATTATTCTGTTACTTTACAAGGAAATTTTTTTTAATGTGGTTAGGTTTTTCTTACGTAAGAATCTCATAAATCACTGAAAAGACACAGTTTTTGTGATGTTGTTTTGTATATCCATATAAGGTGGTTTCCATGTTTCTTAGAGATTTGGTGCCTAACACGCTTATAAACATTGAAAGATCCTTTTCTTGAAATGTTTCTTTTACCGATATAGGGTGCTTTGCATGCTTTTTAGCATAATGGTACCTAACAATGTGTAGCACTCAAACTCCAATATATTTTTTTTATTTCATTTTGTTGTTCTGTTTCTCCATATAGAGTGATATTCATGCGTTTTAGTGTTTTGGTACGTAATAAGCTCAAAAACACTGATAATACACGTTTCTCTTAGTCTTTTTTTTTTTCCACGTTATTTTGCATCAATTTATATTGTTTATTTGCCTGTAAGAAATTCAAAACACTCAAAATTTTTGTTTTAGGTACCATTCTCTTTTCTCCGTAAAGTGTGTTTTGCATGCTTAAGAGCCTTGTTAAGTAATAAGCCCAAAAACACTGAAAAAACTCGTTTTCGGTAGTTATTTTCTATTCTCATATAGGGTGCTTTCTTTGATTTTCAGCATTTTAGTACCTAACACGCTCATAAACATTCAAAAGACATGTTTGTGGAAATGTCGTTTCTTTTCCCTATATAGGATTCTTTGCATGCATTTTGTCGTTTTTCTACCTAACACACTAATAATGCATATTTTTGCTAATGTCATTCTGTTTCTCCATATAGAGTGCTATTCATGTCTGTTAGCATTTTGGTATCTAAGAAGCTAAAAAAACACTCGTAATACGTGTCTCTCGTAATGTCTTTTTCTTTTTGCATTAAATGCAAAAATGCAGGCTATGTACGTGCACATACCCTGTATTTTTTTTGTCATAAGCTAAAAAAATAAAATAAATAAATAAAAATACTGCTTCGTAATCTGTTTCTCCATGAATGGTGTTTTGCATGCTTTTATTTTTTTTTTTCATTTTGTTACGTAAGAAACTGAAAAAACACTCCAAAGACACGTTTTTGGTAATGTTTTCCATTCCATTGTAGGATGCTTTCCATGGTTTTCAGCATTTTTGTGCCTAATATGGACATAAAGTAAAAATATACGTTTCTTGTAATGTCGTTTCCCCATATAAGCGGCTTTGCATGCATTTTGGCATTTAAATTCTTAACATCATATAAAAACTTTTAAATTACACTTTTTTTATAATATTCTGTTTCTCCACATAGAGTGGTATTAACGCTTTTTTTGCATTTTGGAACCTAAAATCCTTAAATAGATTTATAATAAACATTTCTAGTAATACCTTTTCGTCTACCCATGTAAGGTACTTTGCATGCAGTTTTCGCGTTTTTCTACGTAAAAAATCTAAAAAAAAAAAAAAACACTTAGAATACTTGTTTTCGATAATGTTATTCTGTTGCTCTATAGTGTGTTTTGCATGTGTTTTAGAATTTTGGTACGAAAGAAGTTCAGAAACACACAAAATACAAGTTTTTCGTACTATTGTTTTATATTCCAAAATAAGATGATTTCCATGATTTTTTTTGTTTTACGTTTTGGTGCCTAACACGCTAAAAAAAAATAAATAAATAAAAGGACATGTTTTTTGTAATGTCGTTTCGTTTCCCTATTTAGGAGTTTTTGCATGCATTTTGGCGTTTTTTCAATATAATAATATGAAAATTCAAAATACACGTTTTTGTTAATGTTTTTCTGTTTCTTTTATAATTTTATAATACATGTTTCTCATAATGTCTTTTCATTTCCCCATATTTTATTTTACATTCTCTATGTCGTTTTTCTACAGAAGGTCAAAACCACTAAAAATACACCTTTTTTGATAAAGTTATGCTGTTACTCAATAAAGTGTAAGTAGGTAATAAACACTAAAGAGACATTGTTATGTTTTCTCATATGGGGTGTTTTCCATGCTTTTTGTCGTTTTGGTATCTAGCACGCTCATAAACACTCAAAAGACACTTTTCTCTAAATTTCGTTTCATTTACCCATATAATGTGTATTCTGGTGATTTAGTACCTAAATATATGAAATACATTCAAAATACACGTGATTGGTAAAGTTGTTCTATTTCTCCATAAAGAGTGCTATTGAGGCATTTTCGCTTGTTTGTACCTAAGAACCCAAAAAATAGTCCTAATTCCTGTTCCTCGTAATGTCCTTTTCTTTCCTCATATATGGTATTTTGTTTACATGTTTTACGTTACCAGCTGAAAAAAAACTCGTTTTGGTATCTGATAATGGTAAACTATCAGGTACCAAAAACATGTTTTTGGTACAAAATACATGTTTCTGGTAATTTTGTTTTCCTTTTCCATATGTTAATGCGTTTTCATCTTCTGGTACCTAAGAAGCTCAGAAACACACATTTTGTACACGCCTGCATTTTCGAGTTTTCTATGTAATCTATTGAAAAACACTCAAAATACTGTTTTTTTAGTAATGTTATTGATTTTTTTTTTTTTCATAGAGGATGTTTTGCATGTTTTAGTATTTGGGTAGGTAGGAACACTTAAAAACATGTTTTTTTTTCTTTTTCTTTTCTTTTTTTTTTTTGTGTGTGTGTGTGTTCCAGTATAGGGTGATTTTTATGCTCTTTAGCGTTTTTGGTGCCTAAAATGCTCATAAACACTCAAAATACACAATTCTGCAAATTTCGACTCCTTTCCCATATTGTGTGCTTTACATGAATTTTGGCGTTTAAATACCTAATAATGTGAAATACACTCAAAATACAAGTTTTTTGGTAGTGTTTTTCTCTTTCTCCATATAGAGTGCTATTCATACTTTTTCGCGTTTTGGTACCCAAGAAGCTAAAAAACACTCACAATACACGTTTCTCCTAATATCTTTTGGTTTCCCCATATAAGGTACTCTTTGTGCACTTTTGCGTTTTTTCTATGTAACAAGCTCAAAAACTCTCAAAACACATGTTTTTGGTAATGTTTTGTTTCTCCATGAAGGGTGTTTTCATGCTTTTTAGCGTTTTGGTACGCAAGAAGCTAAAAAAAAAAAACTCAAAAGAAACGTTGTGGATAATATTTTCATAACCAAACTGAGTGTTTTCCATGTTTTTTTTTTTTACGTTTTGGTGGATAATACGCACATATATGCTCAAGAGAGACGATTCTAATAATGTCGTTTTCTTTCCCAATATAAATATGAATTCTGGTATTTTGGTATCTAACAATGTGAAAAGACTAAATTAACCTATTTTTGGTAATGTTTTGTTTCACCATATTAGTGGTAGTGGTATTAGCGTGTTTTCCCGTTTTGGTACGTAAGGAGCTCAAAAACAGTTATAATGCACGTTCCTCGAAATGCCTTTTCGTTTCCCCATGTAGCGTACATTATCTACTATGTAATAAGCTCAAAAACACTCAAAATACTTTTTGTTTTGGTCATGTTATTTTCTGTCTTCATAAAAGGTGCTTTGCATGCATTTCAGCGTTTTATTACGTATGAAGCTGAAAACATTCATAAAACATACTTTTCGATTTGTTGTTTAGTATTCCCATATGGGTGATTTCCATGGTTTATAATATTTGGTGTCTATCAGGCTTAATAACACTTAAAAGAAAAGTTCCTCGTAATTTCGTTTCGTTTCACCATATAGGAGATTTTTGCAAGTATTTAGGATTTTTCGTACGTAACAATGTGAAAAACACTATAGATAAACGATTTTGGTAAGTTCTCTTTCTCCGTATAGAGTTTTGTTCATACGTTTTACTATATTGGTACATCAAAACTCAAAAACATTCATAATACTTGCCTTTCGTATGGTCTTTTCTTTTCCCCATTTAGATACTTTCCATGAATTCCGGCGTTCTTCTCCGTAACAAGCTATTTTTCGTGATGTTTGTTTCTCCATAAAATGTGTTTTGCATACGTTTTTGCGTTTTGGTACTAATGTAACTAAAAAATACTGAAGATGAGAATTTTTTGTTATGTAATGTTTTAGAGCTTTCCATTTTTTTTTTTCCTTTTTTTGCGTTTTGGTGCTTAACACGCTCAGAAACACTCAAAAGACACATTTCTAGAAATTTCATTTCCTTTACCATATTGGGTGGTTTGCGAACATATTGGCGCTTTGGCACCTAAGAATGTGAAATACACTCAAATTAAGGTTCTTCTTAATGTTGTTCTGTTTCTTGGTATAGAATGCTACTCATTTATTTTAGCATTTGGTACCTAAAAAGCTGTAAATCTCTCGCAATATATATTTCTCGTAATTTCTTTTAGTTTCCGTAACAGAGTATTTTCCATACATTTTTGCATTTTTCTACTTAACAAGCAGAAAACAAATTACATGTTTTTGGTAATGTTATTCTGATTCTACATAAAGGGTTTTTTGAATACGTTTCAGCGTTTTGGTAAGTATGTAGCTGAAAAAAAAACTGATGAAAGACGTTTCCGATCATTTTATTTTTCCCATATATGGTGCTTTTTTCATGCTTTTTATCGGTTTAGTGCCTTGCACGCTCATAAACATTTAAAAGACACGTTTCTGGAAATCCCGTTTTCTTTCCCTCTAACCCCTAGAGTACTTTGCATGCATTCTAATTTCTTTTTGCTACCTAACAATGCGATATACACAAAATGCTCGTTTTTGCTAATGTTGTTCTGTTTCTCCATATAAAGTTCTATTCATGCTTTTTAACTTTTTTGTACCTCAGAAGCTCAAAAAGACACAATACATGTTTCTTGCAATGTCTTTTCTTTTTTCTGTATAAGTGCTTTGCGTTTTTATTTGCAACAAGCTCAAAAACACTAAAAATGCTTGTTTTTGGTAATGTTATTATCTTTCTCCATAAAGGTTGTTTTGCTTGAGTTTTAACGTTTTAGTAAGTAGTGAAAATAGATGTTTCGTAATATTTTTTTCACACTCTTTTTTCACATACTTTTTTTCCATATTTTTTTTTTTTTTTAGCGTTTGCTGCATAGTACATTGATAAACACTCAAAAGACACGTTTCTTGAAATTTCCCTTCTTTTCTACATGAAGAGTGCTTTGTATGCATTTTATCGGTTTGGTACCTAACAATGTGAAATACACTCAAAATTACGTTTTTGGTAATGTCCTCTTTTTTTCCATGCCATATAGAGAGCTATTTATGTGTTATCGCGTTTTGGAGCCTAAAAAGCTTTAAAACACTTATAATACATGTTATTCGTAAAGTATTTCCATTTTCCCATATAAGGTACTTACCATGGAATTTGACGTTATTTTTACGTAAGAAGCTCAAAAACACTCAAAACTTTTTTTGGGGGTGGTAATATTATTATATTTCCCTATATAGCGTGTTTTGCATGACTTAGCTTTTTGGTACGAAATAAAGTAAAAAAACATTTAAATGTCACGTTTTTGGTAAAAAAAAAGTCAAACACACTGAAATGTCACGTTTTTTGGTAATGTTTTTTTACAAAGAGGAGGCAATACACACCTGCCGAAACGATAATTACTCCTAGTGAGGTCTAAAGCACTGTTCAGGGGGTGCTGTGAACTTATCATTAAACCCAGCTGTGACCTCACTGAACGTTTCCCTTTGTGTCTCACAACACAAGGGGGCAGTCACAGCCTGCCCTCTAAAGACAACTCTCTTCCTCCACACAAAACTACAAGCACCTAATAACACACACACACCCTTCACTCAAAAATTTTAAAATCATGGCGACTCCTACACCAGCCTCGGAGTCCCCATCTAGGGAGGGGACCATAAATGTCCCCAGGTCGGACTGCCTTTCTGTCGACGACTCTAAGTGTCTTGACACCCCCCTCAACTTTTTCTTCATTAACTTCTGCAACATTCGCGGTCTAAGATCTAATTTTCAATCTGTAGAACACCACCTCTCCTCTTCTAAACCTCATCTTCTTTTCCTCACTAAAACTCAGGTGTCTGAGGCAACTGACAGTAGCCCCTTTTCTGTTCCCTCCTACTTTCTCTATCCTTATTTTCGAGCCAAAGCTGGATGCATCCATTTTCGCGTTTTTTTTTGTAGGTAACAAGCTCAAAAACACTCAAAATATACATTTTTGGTAATGTTTTTCTGCTTCTTGATATTGGTTGGTTTGTATCAGTTTTAGCGTTTTTTCTAGATAAAGCACTGAGAAGACACGTTTTCAGTAATTTTCTTTGTGATTCCCACATAGAGTGAGTTCCTTATTATTTATCGTTTTCGTCCCTAACATGCTGAAAAACACTCAAAAGACAGATTTCTTGTAAGGTCTTTAATTTCCTCATATGGGAGGCTTTGCATGTCTTTTCAGTGTTTTTGAGCGTGTTACGCAATAAAGCACTAAAAGCCAGAGCAATCACATTACCTGGGAATAAAACCAAATTTTACTAAGAACTTGCCTTTAAGTGTTTTTGAGCTCCTTACATACCAAAACGCTAAAACGCATGTAGAATACATTTTATGGAGAAACAGAATAACATTACCAAATACATGTATTTTGAGTGTTTTTGATCATGTTATCTATAAAAACGCTTAAATACATGCAAAGAACCTTATGTTTGGGAAACGAAAGAACATTACGAGAAACGTGTATTATGAGTGATTTTTAAGTTCCTTCAGTACCAAAAAGCTAAAACCCACAAATAACACTCTTTAGAAAAAAAGTAAATAAATAAAAAAAAATAAAAAAATGGGATTTTTTTTTTTCTTATTTATCTTCATAGGTACCGACATGCCAAAATTCTGCCAAAATTCAGGGAATTTATGTGGAAAAAAGAATATTATCATAAAAGTTAATTATAGCTTTTTATAGCCTAAAGTGCATGCAAAGCCACCTATATAAGAAAGTTAAACGACTTTACCAGAAACCTGTCTTTTCAGTGTTTTTCAGCATGTTAGGCACCAAATCGATAAATAATATGGAAGTCAGTCAATATGTGAATCCAAAAGAAAATTACTGAAAACGTGTCTTTTCAGTGTTTTACGTAGAAAAACGCTAAAGCGGATACAAACCATCCCATATGAAGAAATAGAATAACATTACCAAAAAGATATATTTTGTGTGTTTTTGAGCTTGTTACCTACAAAAAATGCAAAAATGGATGTAAAGCACCCTATATTAGGAAACAAAAGGACATTACGAGAAACGTGTATAATGAGTGTTTTATAGTTTTAAAAGAACCACAAGGCAATAAACGCAAAAACTCATGTATGTAGAGAAATTTCTTACATACCAAAATGAATAAATGCATGAATAACACTTTTTATTGATAAACAGAACTACCTTACCAAATTGTGTATTTTAAGTGTTTTTCACATTCTTAGTTACGCATGCAAAACAAACTTCATGGAGAAACAGAATAACATTACCAAAACATGTATTTTGAGTGTTTTTGATCATGTTATCTATAAAAACGCTTAAGTACATGCAAAGAACATTATGTTTGGGAAACAAAAGGACATTACGAGAAACGTGCATTATGAGTGTTTTTTTTAAGTTCCTTAAGTACCAAAAAGCTAAAACCCAGAAATAACACTATTTAGAAAATTAAAAAAAAAAAAAAATAAGATAAATAGTTTTTTTTTTTTTTTGTTATTCATCTTCATAGGTACCGAGATGCCAAAATTCTGGGAAAATTCAGGGCTATTATGTGATAAAAGAATATTATCAAAAAAGTTAATTTCAGCTTTTTCTTTTCGGACTGTTATATACTAAACCCTAAAGTGCATGCAAAGTCTCCAATATGAGGAAATTAAATGACCTTCCGAGAAATCTGTGTTTTGAGTGTTTCTTAGCATGTTAGGCACCAAAACGATAAATAATAAGGAACTCACTCTATATGGGAATCCAAAACGAAGATACTGAAAACGTGTCTTCTCAGTGTTTTACGTAGAAAAACGTTAAAACGGATGGAAACCAAGCAATATCAAGAAATAGAAAAAAGTTACCAAAAAGGTATATTTTAAGTGTTTTTGATCTTTTTATCTACAAAAAACACGAAAATTCATGCAAAGTACTCTATATTGGGACACAAAATGACATTGCAAGAAAAGTGAATAATGAGTGTTTTATAGTTCAAAAGAACCACAAAGCAAAAAACGCAAAAAGTCGTGTATATGGAGAGATTTCCTAGATACCAAAATACTGAAACTCATGAATAACACTCTTAATTGAGAAACAGAACAACTTTACTAAATGCGTGTATTTTCAGTGCTTTTCACATTCTTAGTTACCAAAACCCCAAATTGCATGCGAAACCACCTTTTTGTGAGAAAAAAAATGACATTACCAGAAAAGTGTCTTTTAAGTGTTTTTGAGCATAATAGGAAATAAACCACTAAAAAGCTGGGCAATCATATTACATTGGAATAACAACAATTTATACCAAAAATTTGAATTTATGTGTTTTTGAGCTTCTTATATAAAAAACTGCTAAAACGCATGGAAAACACACTTTATGGAGAAACAGAATAACATTACCAAAACCTTGTATTTTAAGTTTTTTTGATCATGTTATCTATAAAAACGTTTAAATACATGCAAAGAACCTTATGTTTGGGAAACGAAAGGACCTTACGAGAAACATGTATTAAGAATGTTTTTAAGCTCTTTAAGTACCAAAAAGCTAAATCCCACAAATAACATTTTTTATTGAGAACAAATAAATAAATAAATAAATAAATGAAAAAATAGGATTTTTTTGATCTTCATAGGTACCGAGATGCCAAAATTCTGGGAAAATTCAAGGCAATTATATGATAAAATATTATAATAAAAGTTAATTTTAGCTTTTTTTTTCGGACTGTTATGTACCAAACCCTAAAGTGCATGCAAAGCCTCCTATATGAGGAAATCAAACGACCTTATCAGAAATCTGTCTTTTGAGTGTTGTTCAGCATGTTAGGCACCAAAACGATAAATAATAAGGAACTCACTCTATATGGTAATTCAAAAGAAAATTACTGAAAACTGTCTTCTCAGTGTTTTACGTAGAAAAACGCTAAAACGGATGCAAACCAACCAAAATAAAGAAATAGAAAAACATTACCAAAAAGGTATATTTGAGTGTTTTTGAGCTTGTTACCTATAAAAAACACGAAAATTCATGCAAAGCACTCTATAATGGGAAAGAAAAGGAAATTCCAAGAAAAGTGTATAATGAGTGTTTATAGTTCAAAAGAACCACAAGGCAAAAAATGCAATAACTAGTGTATATGAAGAAGTTTCGTACATACCAAAATGCTGAAACTCATAAACAACACTCTTAATTGAGAAAGAGAACAATTTTACTAAATGCGTGTATTTTGAATGCTTTTCACATTCTTAGTTACCAAAACCCCAAATTGCATGCAAAACCAGCTTTATGTGGAAAAAAAATGACATTACCAGAAAAATGTCTTTTGAGTGTTTTTGAGCGTGTTAGGCAATAAATCACTAAAAAGCAGGACAATCACATTACATTGGAATAAAACCAATTTTTAAAAAGAACTTGCCTTTAAGTGTTTTGAGCTCCTTATATACCAAAAAACTAAAATACATTCAAAATACACATTATGGTGAAATAGAATAACATTACCAAAAACATGTATTTTGAGTGTTTCTGATCATGTTACCAATAAAAACGCTTAAATACATGCAAAGAACCCTATTTTTGGGAAACGAAAGGACATTACGAGAAACGTGTATTATAGGTGTTTTTAAGTTCATTAAGTACGAAAAAGCTAAAAGCCACCAATTACACTCTTTATTGAGAAAAAAAAAATACGATATTTTTTTTCATTCTTATTCATCTCCACAGGAAACGAGGTGCCAAAATTCGGGCAAAGTTCAGGAAATTATATGAAATAAGAACATTATCAAAAAAGTTAAATTTAGCTTTTTTTTTTTTGGACTGTTATGTGCCAAACGACTAAAGTGCATGCAAAGCCACCTATAAGGGGAAATTTAACGTCTTTGCCAGAAAACTGTCTTAAAAGTGTTTTTCAGCATGTTAGGAACCAACACGATAAAACCCAAGGAAGTCAATCTATATGGGAATCCAAAACAAAATTACAGAAAACGTGTCTTTTCGGTGTTTTACGTAGAAAACGCTAAAACGGATACAAACCAACCAAAATAAAGAAATAGAATAACATTACCAAAAAGGTATATTTTAAGTGTTTTTTAAATTGTTACCTAGAAAAAAAAACGCGAAAATGGATGGATAGCACTCTATATTGGGAAGCAAATGGACATTACGAGAAACGAGTATAATGAGTGTTTTATAGTTTCACAAGAAGCACAAGGCAAAAAACGCTAATCTCGTGTATATAAAGAAGTTTCTTACATTCCAAAATGCTGAAACTAATGAATAATTGAGAAACAGAACTATCTTACCAAATGTGAGTATTTTGAGTGTTTTTCACATTCTTAGTTACGAAAATCCGAAATTACAAGCGAAACTAGTTTCATGTGGGAAAAAATGACATTACCAGAAAAGTGTCTTGTGAGTGTTTTAAAGCGTGATATGCAACAAAGCACTAAAAAACAGAACAATCACTTTTCTGGTAATGTCATTTTTTTTCTCACATAAAGGTGGTTTCGCATGCAATTTGGGGTTTTGGTAACTAAGAATGTGAAAAGCACTCAAAATACATGCTTTTAGTAAGGTTGTTCTGTTTCTCAATTAAGAGTGTTATTCATGAGTTTCAGTATTTTGTTATCTAGGAAATCTCTCCATATAAACGACTTTTTGCGTTTTTTGCTTTGTGGTTCTTTTGAACTATAAAACACTCATTATACACTTTTCTTGCAATGTCCTTTTGTGTCCCAATATAGAGTGCTTTGCATCAATTTTCTTGTTTTTTGTAGGTAAAAAGCTCAAAAACACTCAAAATATACCTTTTTGGTAACGTTTTTCTATTTCTTGATATTGCTTGGTTTCCATCCGTTTTAACGTTTTTCTACGTAAAACACTTAGAAGACACATTTCAGTATCTTTGTTTTGGATTCCCATATAGAGTGAGTTCCTTATTATTTATCGTTTTGGTGCCTAACATGCTAAAAAAAACACATTCAAAACACAGATTTCTCGGAAGGTCATTTAATTTCCTCATATTGGAGACTTTGCATGCACTTTAGGGTTTGGTATATAACAGTCAGAAAAAAAAAGCTGAAATTAACTTTTTTGATAATATTCTTTTATCACATAATAGCCCTGAATTTTCCCAGAATTTTGGCATCTCGGTACCTATGAAGATGAATAACAACAAAAAAAAATATTTATTTTATTTTTTTATTTTTTTTTTTTTTTTTCTAAATAAAGAGTGTTATTTCTGGGTTTTAGCTTTTTGGTACTTAAGGAACTTAAAAAAAACACTCATAATGCACGTTTCTCGTAATGTCCTTTTGTTTCCCAAACATAATGTTCTTTGCATGTACTTAAGCGTTTTTATAGATAACATGATCAAAAACACTCAAAATACATGTTTTTGGTAATGTTATTCTGTTTCTCCATGAAGTTTGTTTTGCATGCGTAATTAAGAATGTGAAAAACACTCAAAATACACAATTTGGTAAGGTAGTTCTGTTTATCGATAAAAAGTGTTATTCATGCATTTATTCATTTTGGTATGTAAGAAATTTCTCTATATACACGAGTTTTTCCGTTTATTTCCTTGTGGTTCTTTTAAAACTATAAAACACTCATTATACACGTTTCTCGTAATGTCCTTTTGTTTCCTAATATAGAGTGCTTTACATCCATTTTTGCATTTTTTGTAGGTAACAAGCTCAAAAACACTCAAAATATATCTTTTTGGTAATGTTATTCTATTTCTTCATATAGGATGGTTTGTATCCGCTTTAGCGTTTTTCTACGTAAAACACTGAAAAGACACGTTTTCAGTAATTTTCTTTTGGATTCACATATTGACTGACTTCCATATTATTTATCGTTTTGGTGCCTAACATGCTGAAAAACCCTGAAAAGACAGGTTTCTGGTAAAGTCGTTTAACTTCCCTATATAGGTGGTTTTGCATGCACTTTACGGTTTGGTACATAACAATCCGAAAAAAAAAGCTATAATTAATGTTCTTTTTTCCACGTAAATTCCCGGAATTTTGGCAGAATTTTGGCATCTCGGTACCTATGAAGATGAATAAGAAAAAAAAATCCCATTTATTTATTTATTTATTTATTTATTTTATTTTTTATTTTTTTTTTTCTAAAGAGTGTTATTTGTGGGTTTTAGCTTTTTGGTACTGAAGGAACTTAAAAATCACTCATAATACACGTTTCTCGTAATGTTTTATCGTTTCCCAAACATAAGGTTCTTTGCATGTATTTAAGCGTTTTTATAGATAACATGATCAAAAATACTCAAAATACATGTTTTTGGTAATTTTATTCTGTTTCACCATAAAGTGTATTTTGCATGCGTTTTAGCGTTTTGGTATGTAAGGAGCTCAAAAACACTTAAAGGCAAGTTCTTAGTAAAATATGGATTTATTCCCATGTAATGTGATTGCAATGGCTTTTAGTGCTTTATTGCGTAACACGCTCAAAAACACTGAAAAGACATGCAAAGCCTCCCATATGAGGAAATTAAAGACCTTACCAGATATCTGTCTTTTGAGTGTTTTTCAGCAAGTTAGGCACCAAAACGATAAATAATAAGGAACTCACTCTATGTGGGAATCACAAAGAAAATTACTGAAAACGTGTCTTCTCAGTGTTTTACGTAGAAAAACGCTAAAACTGATAAAAACCAACCAATATCAAGAAGCAAAAAATCATTACCAAAAATGTATATTTTGAGTGTTTTTGAGCTTGTTACCTACAAAAAAAAAACGCGAAAATGGATACAATGCACTCTATATTGAGAAAGAAAGGGACATTGCGAGAAAGGTGTATAATGAATGTTTTATATTTCAAAAAAAACCACAAGGCAAAAAACGCAAAAACTCGTGTATATGCTGAAAGTCATGAATAATACTCTTAATTGAGAAACAGAGCAACCTTACTAAATGCGTGTCAAAAACACTGAAAGGCATGTTCTTCGTAAAAGTTGTTTTTTTTTCCCATGTAATGTGATTGCCCTGCTTTTTAGTGCTTTATTGCCTAACACGCTCAAAAACACTCAAAGACACTTTTCTGGTAATGTCATTTTTTTCCCACATAAAGCTAGTTTCGCATGGAATTTGGGATTTTGATAACTAAGAATGTAAAAAAAACAAAACATTCAAAATACACGCATTTAGTAAGGTTGTTCTGTTTCTTGATTAAGTGTGTTATTCATGAGTTTCGGTATTTTGGTATCTTAGAAATTTCTCCATACAGTCGAGTTTTTGCGTTTTTTCCCTTGTGATTCTGGTGAAACTATAAAACACTTATTATACACGTTTCTCGTTATGTCCTTTTTTTTTTCCTTATATAGAGTGCTTTGCATCCATTTTCGCGTTTTTTTTATGTAACAAGCTCAAAAACACACAAAATAAAATTTTTTTGGTAATGTTATTTTATTTCTTCATATTGGTTGGTTTGCATCCGTTTTAGCGTTTTTCTACGTAAATCTTTTAAAAGACACGTTTCCAGTAATTTTGTTTTGGATTTCCATATAGAGTGACTTTCATATTATCTATCGTTGTTATGGTACCTAACATGCTTTTTGGTGCCTTTTGCTTCCCAATATAGAGTGCTTTCCCTTCATTTTCGCATTTTTTGTAGGTAACAATTTCAAAAACACTCAAAATATACCTTTTTGGTAATGTTATTTTATTTCTTCATTTTGGGTTGTTTGCAGCCGTTTTAGCGTTTTCTACGTAAAACACCGAAAAGACACTTTTTCAGTAATTTTGTTTTGAATTCCCATATAGATTGAGTTCCTTGGGTTTTATCGTGTTGGTTCCTAACATGCTGAAAAACACTCATAAGACAGTTTTTTGATAGAGACGTTTAATTTACCCATATAGGTGGCTTTGGATGCACTTTAGGCTGGGTTTGGTATATAACAATCCGAAAAAAAAGCTAAATTTAACTTTTTTGATAATGTTCTTATTTCATATAATTTCCTGAACTTTGCCCGAATTTTGGCACCTCGTTACCTGTGAAGATGAAGAAGAATGAAAAAAATATCGTATTTTTTTATTTATTGATTTGTTTTTTTCTCAATAAAGAGTGTAATTGGTGGCTTTTAGCTTTTTCGTACTTAATGAACTTAAAAACACTGATAATACACGTTTCTCGTAATGTCCTTTCATTTCCCGAAAAAAACAGGGGTCTTTGTATGTATTTAAGCGTTTTTATTGGTAACATGATCAAAAACACTCAAAATACATGTTATTGGTAATGTTATTCTGTTTCACCATAAAGTGTATTTTGCATGCATTTTATTGTTTTGGTATATAAGGAGCTCAAATACACTTAAAGGCAAGTTCTTGTTAGAAATTGGTTTTATTCCAATGTAATGTGATTGCCCTGCTTTTTAGTGCTTTATTGCCTAACACGCTCAAAAACACTCAAAAGACATTTTTCTGGTAATGTCATTTTTTTCCCATATAAAGCTGGTTTCGCATGCAATTTGGGTTTCGGTAACGAAGGATGTGAAAAGCACTCAATATACACGCATTTAGGAAGATTGTTCTGTTTCTATATGAAGAGTGTTGTTCAAGAGTTTCAGCATTTTGAAATGTAAGAAACTTCTCTATATACACGAGTTTTTGCGTTTTTTGCCTTGTAGTTCTTGTGAAACTATAAAACACTCTTTATACACGTTTCTCGTAATGTCCTTTTCCTTCCCAATATAGAGTGCTTTCCATCCATTTTCGCGTTTTTTGTAGGTAACAATTTCAAAAACACTCAAAATATACCTTTTTGGTTATGTTATTTTATTTCTTCATATTGGTTGGTTTGCATCCGTTTTAGCGTTTTTCTACGTAAAACACCGAAAAGACACGTTTTTAGTAATTTTGTTTTGGATTTCCATATCGATTGACTTCCATTTTATTTATCTTATTGGTTCCTAACATGCTGAAAAACACTCATAAGACCGTTTTCTGGCAAAGACGTTTAATTTCCCCATATAGAGGCTTTGCATGCACCTTAGGGGTTTGGTACATAACAGTCCGAAAAAAAAGCTAAATTTAACTTTTTTGACAATGTTCTTATTTCACATAATTTCCTGAATTTTGCCCGAATTTTGGCATCTCGGTACCTGTGATGATGAATAAGAAAAAAAAAATATTGTATTTGTTTTTATTTATTTATTGTTTCTCATTAAAGAGTGTTATTTGTGGCTTTTAGCTTTTTGGTAATTAATGAACTTAAAAACACTCATAATACACGTTTCTCGTAATCTCCTTTCGTTTCCCAAAAATAGTGTTCTTTGCATGTATTTAAGCGTTTTTATTGGTAACATCATCAAAAACACTCAAAATACATGTTTTTGGTAATGTTATTCTGTTTCACTATAAAGAGTGTTTCGCATACGTTTTCGTGTTTTGGTATATAAGGAGCTCAAAAACACTTAAAGGCAAGTTCTTGGTAAAAATTCGTTTTCTTCCAATATAATGTGATTGCCCTCCTTTTTAGTGCTTTATTGCCTATCACGCTCAAAAACACTCAAAAGACACTTTTCTGGTAAATTCATTTTTTTCCTACAAATCTATTTTTGCACGCATTTTGGGGATTTGGTATTTAAGAATGTGAAAAGCACTCAAAATACACGCATTTATTAAGGTTGTACTGTTTCTCAATTAGGAGAGTTATACATGAGTTTTAGCATTTTTGTATCTAGGAAACCTTTCCATATACACGAGATTTTGCGTTTTTTGCCTTGTGGTTCTTTTGAACTATAAAACACTCATTATACAGTTTTTTTGCATTGTCCTTTTGTTTCCCAATATAGAGTGCTTTGCATGAAATTTCGCGTTTTTTTTAGGTAACAAGCTCAAAAACACTCAAAATATACCTTTTTAGTAACTTTTTTCTATTTCTTGATATTGGTTGCTTTTTAGCGTTTTTTTCTATGTAAAACAATGAGAAGACACTTTTTCAGTAACTTTTTTTTTGGATTCATATATAGTGAGTTACTTATTATTTATCGTTTTGGTGCCTAACATGCTAAAAAACACTCAAAACACAGATTTCTGGTAAGGTCGTTTAATTTCCTCTTTTAGGAGGCTTTGCATGCACTTTAGGGTTTGCTACATAACAGACCGATAAAAAAGCTTAAATTAACTTTTTGATATTCTTTTATCATATGATTGCCCTGAAGTTTCTTAGAATTTTGGCATCTCGGTACCTATGAATATGAATAACAAAAAAAAAAAAAAAAAATCCCATTTCTCAAATTTTTTTTATTTTTTTTATTTTCTAAATAAAGAGTTATTTGTGGGTTTTAGCTTTTTGGTACTTAAGGAACTTAAAAAAACACTCATAATACACGTTACTCGTAATATCCTTTTGTTTCCTAAATATAATGTTCTTTGCATGTATTTAAGCGTTTTTATAGATAACATGATCAAAAACACTCAAAATATATGTTTTTGGTAATGTTATTCTGTTTCTCCATAAAGTTTGTTTTGCATGCGTTTTAGCGGTTTGGTATATAAGGAGCTCAAAAACACTTAGAGGCAAGTTTTTGGTATAAATTGGTGTTATTCCAATGTAATATGATTGCCCTGCTTTTTAGTGTTTTATTGCCTATCATGCTCAAAAACACTTAAAAGACACTTTTCTGGTAATATCTTTTTTTTTTTCATACAGGTTGTTTCGCATGCAATTTGGGGTTTTGGTAACTAAGAATGTGAAAAGCACTCAAAATACACACATTTATTAAGGTTGTTCTGTTTCTCAATTAAGAGTGTTATGAATTTCAGCATTTTGGTATCTAGGAGCCTTCTCCATATACACGAGTTTTTGTGTTTTTTGCCTTTTGGTTCTTTTGAACTATAAAAAAAACTCATTATACACTTTTCTTTTTTTCCTTTTGTTTTCTAATATAGAATGCTTTGCATCAATTTTCGCGTATTTTGTAGGTAACAAGCTCAAAAACACTCAAAATATACCTTTTTGGTAATGTTTTCTATTTCTTGATATTGGTTGGTTTGCATCCGTTTTAGCGTTTTTCTACGTAAAACAGAAAAAACACGTTTTCAGCAATTTTGTTTTGGATTCTCATATAGAGTGAGTTCCTTATTATTTATCGTTTTTGTGACTAACATGCTGAAAAACACTCAAAAAACAGATTTCTGGTAAGGTCGTTTAATTTCCTCATATAGGAGGCTTTGGATGCACTTTAGGATTTGGTACATAACAGTCCGAAAAAAAAGCTAAAATTAACTTTTTTGATAATTTTCTTTTATCATATAATAGCTCTGAATTTTCCCAGAATTTTGGCATCTCGGTACCTATGAAGATGAATAACAAAAAAAAAATATCCTATTTTTATTTTCTTACTTTTTTTTCTAAATAAAGAGTGTTATTTGTGGGTTTTAGCTTTTTGGTACTTAAGGAACTTAAAAACACCTATAATACACATTTTTCGTTTCGCAAACATAAGGTTCTTTGCATGTATTTAAGCGTTTTTATAGATAACATGATGAAAAACACTCAAAATATATATTTTGGGTAATTTTATTCTGTTTCTCCATAAAAGGTGTTTTGCATGCGTTTTAGCGTTTTGGTATGTAATGATATCAAAAACACTTAAAGGCAAATTCTTGGTAAAAGTTTTTTTTTTTTTCCCATGTAATGTGATTGCCCTGCTTTTTAGTGCTTTATTGCCTAACACGCTCAAAAACACTCAAAAGACACTTTTCTGGTAATATCATTTTTTTTTCCCACATAAAGCTAGTTTTGCATGGAATTTGGGGTTTTGTTAACTAAGAATGTGAAAAAAACTCAAAACACAGGCATTTAGTAAGGTTGTTCTATTTCTTAATTAAAAGTGTTATTCATGAGTTTCAGCATTTTGGTATGTAAGAAACTTTTCTAATACACACATTTGGTAAGGTATTTCTGTTTCAAAATTAAAGTGTTATTCATGAGCTTCAGCTTTTTGGTATGTAAGAAAATTCTTTATGTACACGAGTTTTTGAGTTTTTTACCTTGTGGTTCTTGTCAAACTATAAAACACTCATACACGTTTCTCGTAATGTCCTTTTCTTTGCCAATATAAAGTGCTTTCCATCCATTTTTGCATTTTTTGTAGGTAACAAGTTCAAAAAACACATCAAAATATATCTTTTTGGTAATGCTATTCTATTTTTTCAAATTGGTTGGTTTACATCCGTTTTACCGTTTTTAAAGGTAATGAATACACTGAAAAGACACGTTTTCAGTAATATTGTTGAAATTGCTGAAAAACACTCAAAAGACAGGTTTCTGGTAAAGTCGTATAATTTTCCCATAAAGGTGGATTTGCATGCACTTCAAGGTTTGTACATAACTCCGGAAAAAAAGCTAAAATTATTTTTTTATAATGATTTTTTTTTTTATAAAATTTCCATGAATTTTGCCAGAATTTTGGCATCTCGGTACCTATGAAGATGAATAACAAAAAAAAAAAAAAAAAAAAAAAAAAATTTCTCTCTATAAAGAGTGTTATTTGTGGGTTTTAGCTTTTTGGTACTTAAAGAACTTAAAAACACTCATAATACACGATTTTCGTAAAGTCCTTTTTTATACACACATAGGGTTCTTTACATGTATTTAAGTGTTTTTATAGGTTACATGATAAAAAAAACACTCAAAATACATGTTTTTGGTAGTGTTATTCTGTTTTCCCATAAATTTTGTTTTGCATGCGTTTTAGCGATTTGGTATGTATGGAGTTAAAAAACACTTAAAGGCAAGTTCTTCGGAAAAGTTGGTTTTATTACCATGTAATGCTTTTTAGTGCTTTGTTGCATATCACGCTCAAAAACACCAAAAAGACACTTTTTTTGGTAGTCATTTTTTTTTTCCACATGAAGGTAGTTTCGCATGTAATTTGGCATTTTTGTAACTAAGAATGTGAAAACACTCAAAATACACAATATGGTAAGGTTGTTCAATTAAAAGTGTTATTCATGCAGTTCATCATTTTGGTATGTAAGAAATTTCTCTATATACACGAGTTTTTGCGTTTATTGCCTTGTGGTTCTTTTAAAACTATAAAACACTCATTATACACGTTTCTCGTAATGTCCTTTTGTTTCCTAATATAGAGTGCTTTACATCCATTTTTTGCATTTTTTTTTTTGTAGGTAGCAAGCTCAAAAACACTCAAAATATACCTTTTTGGTAATGTTATTCTATTTCTTCATATTGGTTGGTTTGCATCCATTTTAGCGTTTTTCTACGTAAAACACCGAAAAGACACGTTTTCAGTAATTTTGTTTACGATTCCCAAATAATATTGTCAGAATTTTGGCATCTTAGTACCTATGAAGATGAATAACCAAAAAAAAAATGTATTTTATTTTATTTATTTTTTTTTTCTCTATAAAGAGTGTTATTTGTGGGTTTTAGCTTTTTTGGTACTTAAGGGACTTAAAAACACTCATAATACACTTTTCCCGTAATGTCCTTTCGTTTCCCAAACATAAGGTTCTTTGCATGTATTTAATCGTTTTTATGAATAACACTCAAAATACATGTTTTTGGTAATGTTACTCTGTTTCTCCATAAAGGGTGTTTTGCATGCGTTTTAGCGTTTTGGTATGTAAGGAGTTAAAAAAAAACACTTAAAGGCAAGTTCTTCGTAAAAGTTGGTTTTATTCCCATGTAATGTGATTTTTCTGCTTTTTAGTGCTTTGTTGCATATCACGCTCGAAAACACTCAAAAGAAACTTTTCTGGTAATATAATTTTTTTTTCCCACATAAAGCTAGTTTCGCATGTAATTTGGGATTTTCGTAACTAAGAATGTGAAAAACACTCAAAATACACACATTTGGTATGGTAGTTCTGTTTCTCAATTAAAAGTGTTATTCATGCATTTCATCATTTTGGTATGTAAGAAACTTCTTTATATACACGAGTTTTTGCCTTTTTTGCCTCGTGGTTCGTGTGAAACTATAAAACACTCATTATACACGTTTCTCGTAATGGTCTTTTGTTTTCAAATATAGAGTGCTTTCCATCCATTTTCGAATTTTTTGTAGGTAACAAGCTGAAAAACACTCAAAATATATCTTTTTGGTAATGTTATTCTATTTCTTCATATTGGTTGGTTTGCATCCGTTTTAGCGTTTTTCTACATAAATCACTGAAAAGACACCTTTTCAGTAATATTGTTGAAATTGCTGAAAAACACTCAAAAGACAGATTTCTGGTGAAGTCGTGTAATTTCCCCATATAGGTGGCTTTGCATGAACTTCTGGGTTTGGAACATAATTCCGGAAAAAAACTTATTTTTTTTTATAATGTTTTTTTTTTTTTACATAATTTCCCTGAATTTTGCCTCAATTTTGGCATCTTCATACCTATGTAGATGAATAACAAAAAAAAAATTATATTTTTTTTTGTTATTTATTTTTTCTCTATTTGTCGGTTTTATTTTTTTTGTACTTAAGAAACTTAAAAAACAATCATAATACACGATTTTCCTAATGTCCTTTTCGTTTCACAGACATAGGGTTCTTTGCATGTATTTAAGCGTTTTTGTAGGTAACGATCAAAAACACTCAAAATACATTTTTTTGGTAATGTTATTCTGTTTCTCCATAAAGGGTGTTTTGCATGCGTTTTAGCGTTTTGCTATGTAAAGAGTTAAGAACAAAGGCAAGTTCTTCGTAAAAGTTGGTTTTATTCCTAGATAATGTGATTATTCTGCTTTTTAGTGCTTTGTTGCATATCACGCTCAAAAACACTCAAAAGACACTTTTCTGATAATGTCATTTTTTTCCCACATAAAGCTAGTTTCGCATGTAATTTGCGATTTTCGTAACTAAGAATGTGAAAAACACTCAAAATACACACATTTGGGTCTGTTTCTCAATTAAAAGTGTTATTCATGAGTTTTAGCATTTTGGTATGTAAGAAACTTCTCTATATACACGAGTTTTTGCGTTTTTTGTCTTGTGGTTCTTGTGAAACTATAAAACAATCATTATACACGTTTCTCTAAATGTCCTTTTGCTTCCCAATATAGAGTGCTTTTACATCCATTTTCGCGTTTTTTGTAGGTAAAAAGCTCAAAAACACTTTTTGGTAATGTTATTCTATTTCTTCATATTCGTTGCTTTGCATCCGTTCTAGCGTTTTATCTACGTAAAACACTGAAAAGACACGTTTTCATTAATTTTGTTTTGGATTCACATATTGACTGACTTCCATATTATTTATCGGTTTGGTGCCTAACATGCTGAAAAACACTGAAAAGACAGGTTTTTGGTAAAGTCGTTTAATTTCCTCATATAGGTGGCTTTGCATGCACTTTAGGGCTTGGTAAATGACAATCCGAAAAAAAGCTATAATTAACTTTTTTGATAATGTTCTTTTTTCCACATAAATTCCTTGAATTTTGGCAGAATTTTGGCATCTCGGTACTTATGAAAATCAATACAAAAAATGAAAATACTATTTTTTTTATTTATTTATTTTATTTTATTTTTTTCTCTTTAAAGAGTGTTATTTGTGGGTTTTAACGTTTTGGTACTTAAGGAACTTAAAAACGGTCATAATACACGTTTCTCGTCATGTCCTTTCGTTTCCCAAAGATAAGGTTCTTTGCAAGTATTTAAGCGTTTTTATAAATAACAAGATCAAAACACTGAAAACACATGTTTTTTGTAATGTTTTTCTGCTTCTCCATAGAGGAGTGTTTTGCATGCGTTTTAGCGTTTTGGTATGTAAGGAGCTCAAAAACACATAATGGCAAGTTCTTGGTCAAAGTTGGTTTTATTCCAATGTAATGTGATTGCTCTGCTTTTTAGTGCTTTATTGCCTAACACGCTCAAAAACACTCAAAAGACACTTCTAATAATGTCATTTTTTTCCCCACATAAAGCTAGTTTCCCATGCTATTTGGGATTTTGCTAAGAATGTAAAAAACACTGAAAATACACGCTTTTGGTTAGGTTGTTCTGTTTTTCAATTAAGATTGTTATTCATGATTTTCAGCATTTTGGTATCTAAGAAACTTCTTTATATACACGAGTTTTTGAGTTTTTTGCCTTGTGGTTCTTGTGGACCACAAGTTCTTTTGCTCGAAAATAATAAGACACTCATTATACACGTTTCTCGTAATGTCCTTTTATTTCCCAATAGGGAGTCCTTTGCATCCATTTTCACCTTTTTTGTAGGTAAAAAGCTCAAAAACACTCAAAATATACCTTTTTGGTAATGTTATTCTATTTTTTTTTTTCATATTGGTTGGTTTGCATCTGTTTTAGCGTTTTTCTACGTAAAACAGCGAAAAGACACATTTTCAGTAATTTTGTTTTGGATTCCCATATAAAATGACTTCCATGTTATTTTTCGTTTTGGTGCTTAACATGCTGAAAAACACACATACGACAGTTTTCTGGCAAAGACGTTTGATTTCCCCATATAGGTGGTTTTGCATGCACTTTAGGGTTTGCTACATAACAGTCGAAAAAAAAAAGAAGCTAAAATTAACTTTTTTGATAATATTCTTATTTCACAAAATTTCATGAATTTTGCCCGAATTTTGGCATCTCGGTACCTGTGAAGATGAATAAAAAAGAAAATAAAATATCGTAATTATTTATTTATTTATTTTTTTTTTCTCAATAGAGAGTTATTTGTGGCTTTTAGCTTTTTGGTACTTAATGAATTTAAAAACACTCATAATACACGTTTCCTATAATGTTCTTTCATTTCCTACATATAGGGTTTTTAGCATGTATTTAAGCGTTTTATTGGAAACATGATCAAAAACACTTAAAATACATGTTTTTGGTAATGTTACTCTGTTTCTCCATAAAGTGTGTTTGGATGCATTTTAGCGTTTTGTTATATAAGCTCGAAAACACTTAAAGGCAAGTTCTTGGTAAACATTGGTTTTATTACCATGTAATGTGATTGCCCTTTTTTTTAGTGCTTTACTGCCTATCACGCTCAAAAACACTAAATAGACACTTTTCTGAAAATGTCATTTTTTTTTTTACCACATAAAGCTGGTTTCGCAATGAATTTAGGTTTTGGGTAACTAAGAATGTAAAAAGCACTCAAAATACACGCATTTAGTAAGGTTGTTCTGTTTCTGAATTAAGAGTGTTATTCAGAAGTTTCAGGATTTTGGTATCTAGGAAACTTCTCCATATACACGAGTTTTTGCGTTTTTTGCCTTGTGGTTCTTTTGAACTATAAAACACTCATTATACACTTTTCTCGCAATGTCCCTTTCTTTCCCAATATACAGTGCTTTGCATCAATTTTCGCGTTTTTTTTAAGGTAACAAGCTCAAAAACACTCAAAATGTACCTTTTTGGTAATGTTTTTCTATTTCTTGATATTGGTTGGTTTGCATCCGTTTTAGCGTTTTTTTACGTAAAACACTGAAAAGACACGTTTTAAGTACTTTTGTTTTGGATTCCCATATTGAGTGAGTTCATTATCATTTGTCGTTTTTGTGCCTAACATGCTGAAAAACACTCAAAAGACAGATTTCTGGTAAAGTCATTCAATTTCCTCATATAGGAGGCTTTGCATGCTCTTTAGGGTTTGGTACATAAGTCGGAAAAAAAAGCTAAAATCAACTTTTTTGGTAATATTCTTTTATCATATAATTGCCCTGAATTTTCCCAGAATTTTCTCATCTCGGTACCTATGAAGATGAATGAAAAAAAAAAAAAAAATTTATTTATTTATTTATTTTTATTTATTTTTTTTCTAAATAAAGAGTGTTATTTGAGGGTTTTAACTTTTTGGTACTTAAGGAACTTAAAAACACTCATAATACACGTTTCTCGTAATGTCCTTTCGTTTCCCAAACATAAGGTTCTTTCTATGTATTTAAGCATTTTTATAGATAACATGATCAAAAACACTCAAATTACATGTTTTTGGTAATGTTATTCTGTTTCTCCATAAAGTGTGTTTTGCACGCGTTTTAGCATTTTGGTATATAAGGAGCTCAAAAAGACTTAAAGGCAAGTTCTTGGTAAAAATTGGTTTTATTCGAATTTAATGTGATTCCCCTGCTTTTTAGTGCTTTATATCCTATCACGCTCAAAAACACTCAAAAGACTCTTTTCTGGTAATGTCTTTTTTCCCACATAAATCTGGTTTCGCATGTAATTTGGGGTTTTGGTAACTAAGAATGTGAAAAGCTCTCAAATTACATGTAAGGTTGTTCTGTTTCTCAATTAAGAGTGTTATGCATGAGTTTCAGCATTTTTGTATCTAAGAAACTTATCCATATATACGATTTTTTGCGTTTTTTGCCTTGTGGTTCTTGTTAAACCATAAAACACTCATTATACACTTTTCTCCTAATATCCTTTTCTTTCCCAATATAGAGTGCTTTGCATCCATTTTCGCGTTTTTTGTGGTTAACAGGCTCAAAAACACTCAAAATATACCTTTTTGGTTATGTTATTCTATTTCATCATATTGGTTGGTTTGCATCCGTTTTAACGTTTTTCTACGTAAAACACGGAAAAGACACGTTTTTAGTAATTTTGTTTTGCATTCCCATATTGAGTGACTTCCATATTATTTATCCTTTTGATGCGTAACATACTAAAAAAGAAAACACTCAAAAGATAGGTTTCTCGTAAAGTCGTGTAATTTCCCCTTTGGATGCACTTTAGTGTTTCGTACATAAGAGTCCGAAAAAAAAAGCTAAAATTAACTTTTTTGATAATGTTCTTTTTTCCACATAATTTCCCTGAATTTTGCCAAACTTTCGGCATCTCAGTACCTATGAATATGAATAACAAAAAAAATGGTATTTATTTATTTATTTATTTATTTATATTTTTTCCTCTATATAAAGAGTGTTATTTGTGGCTTTTAGCTTTTTGGTACTTAAGAAACTTAAAAACACTCAAAATACACGTTTCTCTTAATGTTTATTTCCGTTTCCCAAACATGTATTTAAGTGTTTTTATAGGTAACATGATCAAAAACACTCAAAATACGTGTTTTTGGTAATTTTATTCTGTTTCTCCATAAAGGGTGTTTTGCATGCGTTTTAGCGTTTTTTTATGTAAATCAAAAAATCTTAAAGGGAAGTTCT